>NC_134405.1:48658522-48958522 GCF_038048845.1 Mixophyes fleayi
GAAGACAGTATAATTTTTCCACTATATAAATTATTGGTAAGACCTTATCCTGAGTACAGTTCTGGGCACCACTCTATATAAAAAAGACATTCATTTTGGAACTAGAAAAAGTTAATAAAAGTGTGTCAAAATTAAAAAAGTGTATGAAGTCATTAAATTATGAGAAAAGTTTAGGCATGTTTACTTTAGAAAAGAGGCATCTAAGAGGGTATATGATTACTATGTACAAATACATTAAGGGTCAATACAGAGAACTTTCATGAGAACCTTTTTACCCAAAGGACTGACTCTACAAAGGACAATTGATCACCCACTAAGGTTAGAGGAGAGGAAGTTTTGCAACCAGCAAAGGAAGGGCTTCTTTACAGTAAGGGCAGTCAAGATTTGGAATTCACTGCCAGGCAAGGTTGGGATGGCAGATTCAATTAATATGTTTAAGAAAGGGTTAGACAATATTTTAGCGGAACAAGGAATCCAGCGTTACGACCGTTAATTGAAATGAAGAAAATTAGTGGATCCAGAAAGAGATAGGAGCACAATATTGGGTCAGGAGGGATTTTTCCAGATTGAAACAGATTGGCAGTTGCTTCATCTGTATCAATTTCAAATATAAGAAATTTCAATAGCAGGATATCCAAAATAGGTTGAACTTGATGGACTGGTGTAACTATGTTACTATGTAACTTTAATTTTACTAAGAATACCAGCTGCTCCCTCTTTCTTTTGTGCGTGTGTCTGCTGAAGTGGCAAATTTGCCACAAAAGTGATCAAGGTATAATGGATCCAGGTATTATACACCAATCATACCAGTGTCGTGTTACTACTAAATGCAGAAGTGACATTACTCTATTTGTACACAACCTACTTATGTAGTAAAACATGTTTTAACATGTTATGAAATTGTGAACAAATAGGTTATTCCGATTATATACACAAGAAAGAATAATGTCACAATAAAAGCAAAAGTTGCATTTAACTTATTTTTTAAAAAAACAGTTGTGATTGACAAATGTCACTTGTGCTTCCTTATTTGTTCTGTTAAGATTTTTTTTTATCTTCTTCCACAGATATAGATGAATGCATGGAACTTCCGAATATCTGTGGTCATAACAGTGACTGCAGAAATACAGCTGGTTCCTATCAATGTAACTGTCAGAATGGGTTTATAAATACCTCCAATACATGTGAAGGTGAGTATCATATTATATTATCTACATCATTGTCTTTACCACTGTGTATATCATGAGTATATGAAATTATATGTACTCAGTAATCCGAAATAGCTAATGTATAAATGAAAAGGGTCAAAAGATGCATCATTTCACAGCAAATGGGAATGATTAGAATATAATGTTATTATGTTTGTTATATGTAGGAACGTAGCACCGGAGTATTGGCTGTGAGACCTGGAGCCACATTCGGCTTAGAGGTGGTGCAAGACCATGAATTTAGAGTAGGGGAGTGTGAAACTCAAGCGCACGCAGCCACGTCAGGTTTAAGCTTTGGGCATCTCAAAGTTATTTGTTTTTCTGCTGTATCTCTTGCTCCAGCTACAGGGCTAGTCTAAGTACTGATTAGTAGTGATAACAAATCTTGTACGCATGCAATAACATGTGTTTGCAATCATGTGTAACTGTCAAAGTATTTTATGCTCAGTAGACATTAGCAACATTCTAATAAATGTATTTCATGGAAAAACACAGATTGTTTTACTTTTTTATATTAATCATTTTTATTGAACAAAACTTTGCAAGTTATTGGGGTACAGAAAAAAGTAAAGGGGAAAGGGTACAAACCAGAGGGGGACCTGCGGTGGGGGGGGGGGGGGGGGCTCGCAGAGGGGGGTGGGGGTTTGGTCAATAAGTCATATCATATATAAATAATGAATACATGTAACAGCATTGGATCCTCTGTTGGGAGGATTTAAGTAGAACTGATATTTTAAATTAATGCCGTTATTATTATTAGGTAACAATATTGCAAGATTGCTTTTATTTTCCTGTGCATTCTTTTGCAAATTTAAAATCCACGTAGGTATCGTGATGCGTCTAATTTAGTAGAGCATAGCATACCTGCCCCCGATATTATAGACACACACATCTTGAAATTCGTGTCCTGTTCAATTTGGGCAGATGGAAAGCTTAAATACGTGCATATAATGAATGTAGGTTGCGCTCAGAATACATGCCTAAGGCACAAATTAAGGCCTGTCCTAGGCTAATATGCTCGTAGCGCCCCCTTACCTTCCACGCCAGGCTAGTACGCAATAGGCAAAAACTCTTCCTTTATTTAAAATTTGGCATCGTTCATCCTCCCCCTACTAATGTTTATGTTCCCGAGTTTTCGAAATTCATTGTCTTCAGCCTTTACCATGAGAATATATTTACTACATTTTTCTTTCATGTTTTCTTTTTACTGTGGAGAACAAGTATTCTCTTTGATATATTAAAATTAATTTCAGTTTATGCCTCTTTAAAAGAGGTATACAATGTTACAATTTTACACCCCCCCCCCCCAAAGCCTTGCACCCTAGACTACAGCCTAGCTAGCCTATTGGATAATCAGGCCCTGCGTGCCTTGATGAATGAGACCCTTTAAATTTAACTGGATCTTTAACGTAGAAAAATAAAATCTATTTTGCTGCCCAAAAGGGTGATTAGAGCATATGGAGTAACTTTTATATGAAAAAAATAATTCACTTTGCAGAACAATGTATTTCGTGGCACAACAACCAGTTGTGATTGACAAATGTCACTTGTGCATCCTTATTTGTTCTGTTAAGATATTTTTTTATCTTCTTCCACAGATATAGATGAATGCATGGAACTTCCGAATATCTGTGGTCATAACAGTGACTGCAGAAATACAGCTGGTTCCTATCAATGTAACTGTCAGAATGGGTTTATAAATACCTCCAATACATGTGAAGGTGAGTATCATATTATATTATCTACATCATTGTCTTTACCACTGTGTATATCATGAGTATATGAAATTATATGTACTCAGTCGTCCGAAATAGCTAATGTATAAAGGAAAAGGGTCAAAAGATGCATCATTTCACAGCAAATGGGAATGATTAGAAAATAATGTTATTATGTTTGTTATAGGTAGGAACGTAGCACCGGAGTATTGGCTGTGAGACCTGGAGCCACATTCGGCTTAGAGGTGGTGCAAGACCACGAATTTAGAGTAGGGGAGTGTGAAACTCAAGCGCACGCAGCCACGTCAGGTTTAAGCTTTGGGCATCTCAAAGTTATTTGTTTTTCTGCTGTATCTCTTGCTCCAGCTACAGGGCTAGTCTAAGTACTGATTAGTAGTGATAACAAATCTTGTACGCATGCAATAACATGTGTTTGCAATCATGTGTAACTGTCAAAGTATTTTATGCTCAGTAGACATTAGCAACATTCTAATAAATGTATTTCATGGAAAAACACAGATTGTTTTACTTTTTTATATGAATCATTTTTATTGAACAAAACTTTGCAAGTTATTGGGGTACAGAAAAAAGTAAAGGGGAAAGGGTACAAACCAGAGGGGGACCTGCGGTGGGGGGGGGGGGGGGGGGGCTCGCAGAGGGGGGTGGGGGTTTGGTCAATAAGTCATATCATATATAAATAACAAATACATGTAACAGCATTGGATCCTCTCTTGGGAGGATTTAAGTAGAACTGATGTTTTAAATTAATGCCGTTATTATTATTAGGTAACAATATTGCAAGATTGCTTTTATTTCCCTGTGCATTCTTTTGCAAATTTAAAATCCACGTAGGTATCGTGATGCGTCTAATTTAGTAGAGCATAGCAGACCTGCCCCCGATATTATAGACACACACATCTTGAAATTCGTGTCCTGTTCAATTTGGGCAGATGGAAAGCTTAAATACGTGCATATAATGAATGTAGGTTGCGCTCAGAATACATGCCTAAGGCACCAATTAAGGCCTGTCCTAGGCTAATATGCTCGTAGCGCCCCCTTACCTTCCACGCCAGGCTAGTACACAATAGGCAAAAACTCTTCCTTTATTTAAAATTTGGCATCCTTCATCCTCCCCCTACTAATGTTTATGTTCCCGAGTTTTCGAAATTCATTGTCTTCAGCCTTTACCATGAGAATATATTTACTACATTTTTCTTTCATGTTTTCTTTTTACTGTGGAGAACAAGTATTCTCTTTGATATATTAAAATTAATTTCAGTTTATGCCTCTTTAAAAGAGGTATACAATGTTACAATTTTACACACCCCCCCCCCCCAAAGCCTTGCACCCTAGACTACAGCCTAGCTAGCCTATTGGATAATCAGGCCCTGCGTGCCTTGATGAATGAGACCCTTTAAATTTAACTGGATCTTTAACGTAGAAAAATAAAATCTATTTTGCTGCCCAAAAGAGTGATTAGAGCATATGGAGTAACTTTTATATGAAAAAAATAATTCACTTTGCAGAACAATGTATTTCGTGGCACAACAACCAGTTGTGATTGACAAATGTCACTTGTGCTTCCTTATTTGTTCTGTTAAGATATTTTTTTATCTTCTTCCACAGATATAGATGAATGCATGGAACTTCCAAATATCTGTGGTCATAACAGTGACTGCAGAAATACAGCTGGTTCCTATCAATGTAACTGTCAGAATGGGTTTATAAATACCTCCAATACATGTGAAGGTGAGTATCATATTATATTATCTACATCATTGTCTTTACCACTGTGTATATCATGAGTATATGAAATTATATGTACTTAGTCGTCCGAAATAGCTAATGTATAAAGGAAAAGGGTCAAAAGATGCATCATTTCACAGCAAATGGGAATGATTAGAAAATAATGTTATTATGTTTGTTATAGGTAGGAACGTAGCACCGGAGTATTGGCTGTGAGACCTGGAGCCACATTCGGCTTAGAGGTGGTGCAAGACCACGAATTTAGAGTAGGGGAGTGTGAAACTCAAGCGCACGCAGCCACGTCAGGTTTAAGCTTTGGGCATCTCAAAGTTATTTGTTTTTCTGCTGTATCTCTTGCTCCAGCTACAGGGCTAGTCTAAGTACTGATTAGCAGTGATAACAAATCTTGTACGCATGCAATAACATGTGTTTGCAATCATGTGTAACTGTCAAAGTATTTTATGCTCAGTAGACATTAGCAACATTCTAATAAATGTATTTCATGGAAAAACACAGATTGTTTTACTTTTTTATATTAATCATTTTTATTGAACAAAACTTTGCAAGTTATTGGGGTACAGAAAAAAGTAAAGGGGAAAGGGTACAAACCAGAGGGGGACCTGCGGTGGGGGGGGGGCTCGCAGAGGGGGGTGGGGGTTTGGTCAATAATTCATATCATATATAAATAACGAATACATGTAACAGCATTGGATCCTCTCTTGGGAGGATTTAAGTAGAACTGATATTTTTAATTAATGCCGTTATTATTATTAGGTAACAATATTGCAAGATTGCTTTTATTTCCCTGTGCATTCTTTTGCAAATTTAAAATCCACGTAGGTATCGTGATGCGTCTAATTTAGTAGAGCATAGCAGACCTGCCCCCGATATTATAGACACACACATCTTGAAATTCGTGTCCTGTTCAATTTGGGCAGATGGAAAGCTTAAATACGTGCATATAATGAATGTAGGTTGCGCTCAGAATACATGCCTAAGGCACCAATTAAGGCCTGTCCTAGGCTAATATGCTCGTAGCGCCCCCTTACCTTCCACGCCAGGCTAGTACGCAATAGGCAAAAACTCTTCCTTTATTTAAAATTTGGCATCCTTCATCCTCCCCCTACTAATGTTTATGTTCCCGAGTTTTCGAAATTCATTGTCTTCAGCCTTTACCATGAGAATATATTTACTACATTTTTCTTTCATGTTTTCTTTTTACTGTGGAGAACAAGTATTCTCTTTGATATATTAAAATTAATTTCAGTTTATGCCTCTTTAAAAGAGGTATACAATGTTACAATTTTACACCCCCCCCCCCCCCCCCCCCCGCAAAGCCTTGCACCCTAGACTACAGCCTAGCTAGCCTATTGGATAATCAGGCCCTGCGTGCCTTGATGAATGAGACCCTTTAAATTTAACTGGATCTTTAACGTAGAAAAATAAAATCTATGTTGCTGCCCAAAAGGGTGATTAGAGCATATGGAGTAACTTTTATATGAAAAAAATAATTCACTTTGCAGAACAATGTATTTCGTGGCACAACAACCAGTTGTGATTGACAAATGTCACTTGTGCTTCCTTATTTGTTCTGTTAAGATATTTTTTTATCTTCTTCCACAGATATAGATGAATGCATGGAACTTCCGAATATCTGTGGTCATAACAGTGACTGCAGAAATACAGCTGGTTCCTATCAATGTAACTGTCAGAATGGGTTTATAAATACCTCCAATACATGTGAAGGTGAGTATCATATTATATTATCTACATCATTGTCTTTACCACTGTGTATATCATGAGTATATGAAATTATATGTACTTAGTCGTCCGAAATAGCTAATGTATAAAGGAAAAGGGTCAAAAGATGCATCATTTCACAGCAAATGGGAATGATTAGAAAATAATGTTATTATGTTTGTTATATGTAGGAACGTAGCACCGGAGTATTGGCTGTGAGACCTTGAGCCACATTTAGCTTAGAGGTGGTGCTAGACCATGATTTTAGAGTAGGGGAGTGTGAAACTCAAGCACACGCAGCCACGTCAGGTTTAAGCTTTGGGCATCTCAAAGTTATTTGTTTTTCTGGTAGTTTGTTTGATTGTTTTTAAAGACAGGGACAGCACATAGACAGAGGAGAACACCCCCTGCAACACTCCCTCCCCTGCACCACTGGTAGCAATGTAAGGTAAAGGCAGGGTCCAGGCTGATTTCTCCTAATAAATAAATGAAACAATCTGGACTAGTTAAAGGGATGGAGGGCTAGATCTCCATCTACCAGCATGAGTGTGTAAAACTGTATATTAAGGGCTAAAAGCCCCATGGGGATGAGTTATTGCATACCCCATGGGTGTGTGTGTAATAACTCTTTTTGGGAGCTATATCTGAGCAATAATCATAACTGTTTCTAAAGATCCTGGCTTGTTCCATGGTTCACCTATGCCTGCTGTGTTGCTGTGACCTATCAATAAAAGCTAACAGTCTAATCCAGCCCTGTCTGTCCTGTGTTGAGCCCAGCATCCTGAATCACTGCTCTTCCTGCTACCCAAGTGTCCTTACCCAAATTAAGCAGTTATGAGAATCTAAGCAGAAAAACCAGCAAAGAGGTGCTGCAGCAGTTACGCACACAACCCAAAAACAAGTGGCACAAGGAGCCGGTGAAGGAACCTGGAGGAATCCCCAACTATTCACCTACAACAGGGGGAACAGTTGGAACTTATAGTCAGGGATTGTCTGGTATGGGCAAGTGGCACCATAAGGAGGGGTCAATAATAGTAGGATAGTAATGGTAAGCAAACCCTAAACATTTTGTAAACCCCTGACTTAGTGGCAAAGTAAAACCCATCATGTCACAGACTACCTGACTGGTGGCAAATTGTGAGATAGTCTCAAGTGAATATATGACGATTGGTTCAAGTGAGCCACGTTATCCATGAAGGAAGTAACTGGAGCACTTGAGGACACACTCAATGTTTAAGTTCAGCTGACTGCCAAAGGCAGACCTTGAGATCCTGTGCCAAGTAAAAGATGTTGACATCCCCTATTCATCTACAAGCAACTAGATGATAAAGGTGCTAACCAGGTGGTATGAAAAGCACAGCATAGTGGTGGAGGTAGTTCACAGCAGCAGTAACCAAAATGATTCTCCAGTCACAGCAATATATGAACTTACAAAGATTTTATATAGTCCAGCACCAGGTCACAACGGCAGGAATTCCCAGCAGCGATTAGCATCACAAGGAACATCACAAGGAAGACTGCTGATAACTGTAACAGTTAATAATGCATCTGCAGACATGAGGATACTTAGGCTCCATGGGGTGGAGCAAAGATTGTGGTATATGATCTGCAGAAAGAACATCAATTGCAGTTTCACTACTGATGCACACCAGAATTAAAGAAATCGGTACTAGAGCATCGGCCAGACTATTATTTTCCTATCTAGCTTCCGTTGCAGAAGTACCAGTGAGGTTCCAATTTAAAACTGGGTTGTTTCCCAAGGAGAATTGCGTTCAGCACATTGAGTACCATATCGAAGGCCTGTCATCTTGCTTCCCCATCTATTATATGCTCAATCAGCCCCCTTGTGGTGGTCAGCTCCAGGGCTGTCTGAGAGTGCATGGGAAAATCGAAAGGGGTTTCCACTTGGCACAACAAAGGGGCATATTTAAATTGGATATCCTGGACACTGACCTTAACAGTCTTTTCTAGGGTGAATAGTCCCTGAGTTTACTGACTCTTCCAGCACAACAATGATGACTGTTACGAAATAAATCTGGAAAAAAGATATTGTTTTGCCAATATGTCTTTATTAAACACACATACTGAGCTAGCTTTTCAAAATCATTGCAAGCCAAGAAAATACACTTACAAAGTGTTAGAGTCTAAACTACTTAATCATCATAGTACATATTATTTTACAATAAAACATTCCTTGTTAATTAATATCATATTAAATTACACTATAAGTGTTATGAACTTGCCCTTAGAATAGCCCTAATCCAAGATGGTCAGGACTGTCTCAGGAAGATTCCATCTTGGTTCACATTTCCTGTTTGGGCCTATAAAAGACACTTCCTGTTTTGAAGCCTTTGCTTGTGTATTGTGTTTGAATCTGAGCCAGATACTCCCACAGAACTTGGCTCCCTCTTGTGATTTGGATTGCAGTTGGCTGATACTTCCACAAGACCTTTACCTACCTTGGCTTCACTTGTTGGATACTTTAAATTTGTAAAATAAATCCTGTTTACTTTAGAACTACCTGTCTATTGTATTCCATCTGTGATAGTAGAAGTGTGACAATAGGTTATAACAGATAAACATATTAGCATATTGTCTGATTGTCTTAATCCTAATACATATGTGATAAACATGTAAAATACTGTGCAAACACTTAACCAATAATATTCACATGATTGCACATCTTTTATGGAAAGTTTTACTGAAAGACAACTCTACTAATCAGAATCTCATAGCCCTGTATATTCAGACTGTCTACAGTATGTAATGAGAACGTCTCCCACTTAGGACTGAAGAAGCTGAGAAACTAATATTGCTCATAACTCAACCTTGAATAATCTCTTAAAGACACAGTTTCTCTTACTAACTTCTAGCAGTTCAACTTCCATTTTGTCTTCAGCAGGCCATCACAATGACCACTCGCAAGAGACATCCCGTAAAGTCTTCAGTGCCTCCAGTTGACTGGGTGCCATTGTGATCACAAGTTATGGATAGAGCCTTTAGGGGACATGTTAGGTAATCTAGCAGTGCTTAAAAAGATCAATACAGTACAACATTTAATTTTACAAAGTGATCTAAGTGGGGATGTATATGGTGGTATGGCATACCGTCACTTCCCATACTGCCTTCATTGTAAAACTACCAAATGTCTTTCACTTTTTTTTCCAAATGGGTCCTCCAACATTCCAGGATCCAGGCAAGCCGCAACTAAAGAAAGCAGCAGCCACAGGTGGTGAAAGTGAAAAGAACAGGTAGGAGAGAGCAGCAGAGTGTGTGAAATGTTGTGATTCTAGTAGGGACAATGCCAATTTTTGGTGAGTGTTGTGCAAAATGTAAGGTGCAGGCCAAGACTGAACTCTTTCTGTACACACTGCATTCTTTCTATACTACACTGTGGTGCTAGATGTCCTGAAAGTTAGGAGTGCTTGGACATATGTCACGCTCCAGTGAATTCATGGCCTAGTGATTTTGATGTGCTAGCCACGCCCCAATGGTGCATTACCATGCCCCCAATTGTATGACCAAACCCCTGAATTTTTTTTAAGCTCAGTCGTCTATGAGGGGGGACCCATGAATTTGTTGTACCGGGGCCCTGAATTTCTCTTGGTAGCAGCCCTGCATATACAATGGGGTACAAGATGGAGCTGAAATCAGGATATTCCTACAAATGACTTGGGACTCCAGTCTCAGTACAAATGCTACAACTATAAACTTATAGTATCACCACACTTTGAGATATACAATTCACTCTTTAGTGTTAGAGGCTGTTTGCCAGACATTGGATTAGGCTAACAGAGTTCTGAGAAGTGAGTCTGCCAGGAACTCTTTCTGAGATAGAAGTAAGATTGATCAAACAAGAGTTCAAAACATGTTTTAAGCAGACATACCTTAACTGAATTCACTATTTATACACTTCAGAATAGGAAAGATATAACTAATAATATTCCTGAACCTCCTTATATATTATCTGAGAAGTTGGGATGGAAGAGAAACATTTTTACATTTATAACATACTGCATTAGCCTCTATGTACGAATAGCACATTAAATATATAACACTGCCAAGTGAGTTGTGAATATTACCGGTAAGTTACACTATTTACAGAGGATATATTATTTCTTGTTAAGAATATCAACATTGGATTTCTTCAATGAAATAGAAAGCCTAAGTATCAGAGCAAAGTTATATTGAATCTTGTTTATAGCTACATAATTGTTATCATCTAACATCAAGGCTGATTGAAGGATATAAAGCAATCAGATATAAAACGGAAACAATATCACCCAGTCTGCTATATATAGTAGCTACACTGTAACAATATTTGTTTTATATCACTATCATGAATCTTGTTAAATACAGATATTGATAGTGATTATCAAGGATTCCAAAAAAGTGGGTGTTTTAGATGAACTCCCCTCCTAAATGGTGCAGGGGAATTTTATAGGAGCAAGTTTGGGGGTTTTGGAGACTTCAGCCAATTTCTCTTTGACCTCAATGAGAAAGGTGAAACTGTCCCATGCAATAGATGGTTGGAAGACTGGAGGTAATTTTAAATTAGGAACTAGAGAGACGATGTATATGTAATTGTATGCAAGATAGAGTAGACAAGAAGGTATAGGGCATAGTCAAGGAACATTAAAGATGACTGGGGGGAGGAGTTAGATAGGCAAGAAACAGACGAATAATACTAAAAGTGACTGTAAAAATATGAATGTATGGCAACAAGTGTTAGGAGTCCTCCCAACAAAATAGATTAACTAGAATTAAGGATATTGGAAGACAATTAAGATGTAGCAAGATAAGATGTAGCAAGATATGTGACTTGCAGTTATTTTGGGAGGTTATAAAATGTTTAGGAAGTAAAGGAAAGAGGTGTTTGTTTTTATATAAAAGCATGTTTAAAATAGCTGTTATGGGCAAGATATACAAGGAGAAAAAGACACCAGTAAATTAATGTTTACTATAAGCCACCTAGCAAAAACCATTGCGCAGAATTTCTATTAAAATATACTGCATCTAATATACAGTTGAATATGCAGAATAGTAATCACAACATAGTAACGTGTGACAGGAGTTTCAATAAATCTTTGTGTTAGGTAGTTACAAAATCCAAACATTTTTGACAGGCAAAGTTTAATTCACTCAGTGAAACATCACAGCTTGTAGACTGGAAAAGTGTAAAAGCAAATATTTTAAATACTGTAATATATGAGTAGTAAAGTGACAATGGGAAGGCCGTCTAAGAGGATATGGCTAGTACAGTATACAAAGGAACGCTGTATTGTAGTAATAAGATGACAATGGCGTAAATTCAGCTTCTCACAGGTGTCATATCAAAGCTCATTATTCCTTTAACAACCCTGTTAAAGGAATAATGAGTGGTATTATGTCCCCTCTAGGCAACATAGTATCTATCCACAGGTGAGCAATGCCTGCTGGAAGAATTGTGATCAAGCTGGCACCTTCCTGCATGTATGATGGAGCTATCCCTGGCTTCGTCCCTTCTGGTCTGCTGTCATCTTTTTCGCTTCTGCTGTTCTTGTTACCTCTATCTCTTCTGACCCCAAGTACGTGATATTCACCTTACCTATCCCTGACCTCCCCTCTTACTCCCACAAGCTTCTTAGACACATTATGAGTGCGGTGATCTGCCAGTTTGCAGCCTCTTGGAAGAACTCCTCTCCGCCGACACTCCGTTCGGTCTGCAACTGGGTTTATAAAATGGAACATATTACTAGCATTCTAAGGGGCTCCTAGGATTCCTTTCATAAAGTCTGAGCTCCCTGGTCCTCTTATCATAATCAATCGCTATTCCATCATTAGGCGGGATTCTGTTTAGGGCAGATACCATCCTCTGCTACCTGACTGTCTTACTGCTTTTTTATTCTTCATGTTACCTCCCCCTCTCCTCTTTCTTTCTCATTCTCCCTCCAGCCTCCCTCTTGCTTCTCTTGGTCTATTCCTTTTTCCTCCCTCCTTTCTTTCTCTTATCTTTCCCTTTCCCTAAAAAATGCTAAAATGTTCATTGCATGGTACCTAGAAAATTGCTTTCACTTTGTGTACGTATATTCCTAGGTCAAGACTATCGTGGAGTCTGTATGTTGTTTTACATGGACCTAATTGTCCTTTATTTGTTTATTACCATTTCTGGTTTGTCTTTCATGTTATTTCCCCTACAAAATTATCAATAAACAATATAAAATAATAAATAAAAAAATGTTAGCTTTAGATAACTAAACAGGGTAGTGTAAATCTGTGATTACTTTCATTTTCATTGTTTCTAGATTATAAACTGATGCAGAAATGTAAAACCAGTTTTACAAACTCTGATGAACTGGACAGATGTGCCAGGCTGCCTACACCGGTAAGTAATGTGTGTTTGTGGGGGCACAGTCAAGATGGGTCTACATACATGCCATCTATTAATTTGAGTCCTAATTACCTATGTTATGCTGCTGGTGATTGAAGGTTTTATCTTTATTCTTCTTCGGTGTGGGAAATTAGACAAAAAATTGGACAGCACTGTCTGTGTATTACATCATCATCATCATCATCATTTATTTATATAGCGCCACTAATTCTGCAGCGCTGTACAGAGAACTCACTCACATCAGTCCCTGCCCCATTGGGGCTTACAGTCTAAATTCCCTAACACACACACACACACACACACTGTTTTTGGAGTGTGGGAGGAAACCTGAGCACCCGGAGGAAACCCACGCAAACACGGGGAGAACATACAAACTATTCACAGATAAGGCCATGGTCGGCAATTGAACTCATGACCCCAGTTCTGTAAGGCAGAAGTGCTAACCACTACGCCACCGTGCTGCCCTATTACAGAAATGTATATATGTCATTACACTTGCCAACTATGAGCTGTCAATTTCAGGGAGTAGGGGAGTGATTATAAAAATCAAAGAAAGAAAAATAGTGCTTTCTGTGTCAAGATTTAGTGAATGTTTGAGGCATAAGAAATATATTCAACTTTAAGATAGGTTAAATAAACTTTTAACCTGTAAGTTAAATAAACATTTAACCTGTCTGATATTCACTGTGGCAAAATAACTTTGTGCGACCATTGCTGCACCTCATTTCCCACAGCAAATGTGATCAGGGTAATTTTTACCCCTCAATATCTCCCACGTATTTCCCTGGTTAATGAGAGGTGGGTGCCAGACACGATAAAATAAGGTAACGTCTGCCAGGACCCTCTCTGCTTTAAATACCCCTCTCATATTCTCCCTATATTTATATCTTATGTAAACTATTTAAAATTTGATTTGTATATGTGCAGTGTAACACTGTCTCCAAATGAGAGGATGCAATTGGTAATTACATCTCCAGTGATACATAAAGTAGTCCCAATTTATCCAGTAGCAGAAGTCTTCCCGTATATATTCAAGATGGATTCCTTCTCTGGTCCTGTGTTATAGCTAGTTAGACATCTCTCCAATTTTGGCTGAAGTCACCACTGTTACGCGTTTCACAGGTTTTCTGCCTGCTTCATCAGGAAGGTGTGTAAGATTGCTGTAACCTTTACCGTATAGCATGGAGTCTGCTATCCCCAATGATACTGTAATTACTAGTGTGAAAATGAAACTGTATAAAATTGAAGCATTTTATTTTCATTAATACAGACATCAAATACATTGTGAGTGCATTCCTTTATGCAACATATTTTATCATATTAAAAAAGAAGTGGAAGTTTCTCAATCGATTTATAAGTTCATAGCAGGTGCTTGAAAGGGCGGGGTTATCTAGAAAGGAACAAATACAGAGAAAAATCACCCAGCCAACTGCTATAACTAGCAAAGGAGCTGCTATTTTTATTTGTACTTAAAAATGCAAAATTTTCAGTTGTACACATTTGCAAATGTATGGTAAGCCACTCGCCCAGTCAAGGCGCTTCTGCTAATAGGGTGGTCCTAATGTTAAACAGAGAGTGTTCTTATTCTTGGACCATACATATGTGTTTTTAAGTTGAGAATAAACTCACCAAGAGGTTCTCCAAACTCGCAATGGCAAATGGCGACACAGCTACATCACTCCCCACAACTACTGATGCCAAACATGTCTATCAAACAAAGTTCCTTTTTTTTGGGCCATACATATATTTGTTTTTAAATTGAGACCTCACTTACCAAGATATTTTATTATATCTTAGAAGAAAATATTGCCCCATTATCTTCAGAATAAAGATTGTTACTAAGAGATTGATGTCAGATTTTTTAAGACGTTAAAAGTTTCTTTAATTTATCTTAAATGTGAGCATATTATTCTCAAACATTCTCTGAATTTTGAGAAAGACCATTACATAATAATAATGATTATTTATATAGTGCTTTTCTCCTAATATGAATTAAAGCACGCTACATTGTTGCTGAAGGTGAGGCAGCCATCACATCACTCCCTGCTCCTTTAGAGCTCACAGTTCCTACAACAGTGTGGGAGGAAGCCGGATTACTCAGAGTAAAACCACAGACAGGGCCTGAACAACCACTAGGCTGACCAGGCTGCAGCCTGGGGCGCTGGGTCCCGGGGGGCACGGCACTGTGGGTATTATTTTTTTTTTTATTTTTTATTTTTTCTTCATTCATTTGTTTTTCCGGGGTGGGGGAGGGGGGGTCGCCGTGGGGGGGGGGGGGTCACCGCAGGGGGGTGGAGGGCTCGACGATCAAAAGCATTGGTGGTCAGTGGTTAGCAACACACAGCCAATCGCCAGGCTGCCTGTTGCTGTGCAGCAGACAGGAAGCAGGACGTCTTCACTTCCTATCTGCTGATTTGAGGAGAGGAGCGACGCTGGCACAACTACAGGCAAGTGAAGGGGGGAACTGCCCTGCATATCTATAGGGAGGGGGGGGAACTGCCCTTCATATCTATAGGGAGGGGGGGGAACTGCCCTGCATATCTATAGGGAGGGGGGGGGAACTGCCCTGCATATCTATAGGGGGGGGGAACTGCCCTTCATATCTATAGGGAGGGGGGGGGAACTGCCCTGCATATCTATAGGGAGGGGGGGGGGGAACTGCCCTGCATATCTATAGGGAGGGGGGGAACTGCCCTGCATATCTATAGGGAGGGGGGGGGAACTTCCCTGCATATCTATAGGGAGGGGGGGGAACTTTCCTGCATATCTATAGGGAGGGGGGGGGAACTGCCCTGCATATCTATAGGGAGGGGGGGAACTGCCCTGCATATCTATAGGGAGGGGGGGAACTGCCCTGCATATCTATAAGGAGGGGGGGGGACTGCCCTGCATATCTATAGGGAGGGGGAGAACTGCCCTGCATATCTATAGGGAGGGGGAACTGCCCTGCATATCTATAGGAAGGGGGGGGGGAACTACCCTGCATATCTATAGGGAGGGGGGGACTACCCTGCATATCTATAGGGAGGGGGGGAACTACACTGCATATCTATAGAGAGGGGGGGTAACTACCCTGCATATCTATAGGGAGAGGGGGGGACTACCCTGCATATCTATAGGGAGGGAGAGGGGGGACTGTCATGCATATGTATAGGGAGGGAGAGGGGGACTGTCATACAAATCTATAGGGTGGGAGGGGGGGCTGCCATGAAAATCTATAGGGAGGTAGAGAGGTTGATATGTATGAAGGAGGGCTGATATATGTGACTGGGGGAGTTTTGATGTGACGGGGGGGATAGCTAGCTAGCAGAGTGGAGGTAAGGAAAATAGCTGCAAGGGGGATGGATGCAGGGTGGGAGGTAAAGAAAATGGCTGCAGCAGGGGTTAAGGAAAATGGCCGTGGGGGGGGGGGTTGTGGTTAAGGAAAATGACTGCAGGGGGTATTTTAAATAATAGAGCAGCTTTGGGGGCAGAATCTCATGATTGTGTGGGGGTCACATGGGTGGTCTCAGCAATCACTAGAATACTAAATATTAGTGAGATGGGGCTGGTAGAGGTTTGTATTTGATTGACAACAAATTTTCAGATATTGCTTATATATGCCTGTCCAATGAGATACTTTTAGCTGGCCATAATGGAGTGTTTTGTTTTAACTAAAGGGCCTAATCATTCAGGGTTTGCATTATAATACATTTTTGCATTTTCAAAAAAGGACGCCAACTTTCCAGAAGCCAGCGAGAGGATAACAAAGTTGCAAGAGAGAAGAGCAAGGACAGGTAAGAGACAATGGCACAATCTGTCTAAATTTGAATGCTGGAGAATACACCTGAACATTCATATTCAGGAGTGTTCCTATACACCTATATATTCGTAGGAGGGGGGGGGGGCGTTGCGGCCGTATTAGCCTAGGGCGGCCAGAACCCTTAATCAGGCCCTGACCACAGATAAGGCCATAGTAAGAATTAAACACATAACCCAAGGGCTGTTTAGGCAGCAATGCTAACCCTTGTGCTATATATTTATTTTTATTTTGTTGAGAATCCCTGGAATTGATCACAGTAACAAATAATGTACACAGAAAAGGTTTTATTGCCTCTTATAATAGGCGAGTGTAAAGACACATAATAAAGCACATATCCATTTCTGCAATACATGGAGAGCAGTATTTTTTTCTTTATCTTCAGTTTGCAGCCAAATTCAGAATAATTTCTCACATCTAAGAAAATAGAAAAGACTAATTTGCTAAGAAAGCTTCTCACATAAAATTAGATTTTTTAATATAGGTACACACTATTACTATTATTTTCCTTCATTTGGGCCCATTTGTGTGCAAGGGCAGAATCATCAAATTCACCCAATGGAGGAGATTTTTGGAACTTCGATCACATCCAATGAGAAATGTATGGACCTTTGTTCTACACACTATAGCAAACTTTTTATTTTGTCCACTTCTTTTAAGGGTTATTCTACTGCTAGTTATTCAATTTGCCTGTAAGCATTGAATGGAAATGATGCAGCTATCTATGATCATAGTTTTTTTTCCAAAAATATCACCACTTTCTCTAACCTTCAGGATGCAGTCTGCTCTGTGCTCCAGACCACATTAGATCTTCTGAATTCTTCCTGCCAAGCTAATAACAGCTTCAACACTACAGAGGTGAGCAATTCAGAGATATCATATCATATTGTAGTACATGCTGGTGGTTTCTGGCCATATAGCATGATACATGCAGAGTCCTGATCATGAAGTCTATACCGACTGTACCCCAAAGTCAAAGGGGAAAAGATCTTTACTAATAGAGCTTGGTACCTATGCCTTGGTTATATTGTATAATGGGTGGTAGTAGTAATTATTAGAGATGTGCCGAGTTCCCAGTGTTTTTGGTTTTAGTTCTGTTTCAAAAAGTATCATCGTGTTTTGGTATTGGTTTTGGGTCTGGATTTCATAAAAAAATTGGTAAAAACATATACCATTGTGTAATTTTTAGCTGTTTTTGTTCCTACATTAGAATTTATACAATTTAACAATAATCTACAGTCATTAAAAGCATATTTTCTAACGACCACCTAACAGCTGTCAATATTTTCAGCAATATTGGCAAAAGGCTGCACAGCTCAAAAAAATTAACTTTTTTTAGCAAAGCAATTGTATTAAATTAAATTATATTGTGTAGAAGTGTCTCAATTACAATTTCCCTTTCTCATTGGGCGTTCACCTGGTGTGGTGGCAGCTGCTAGCTACAAGTAGCTCCAACTTCAAATAGATTTACTTCTGTTGTCAATCATGGATCAGTATATAAATTGGGAGCAACCCAATACTAGTACTGGCACTAGAGGTACTTTTTCAACCTCTACTAGTAGAAAGGTCATGTGGGGAAAAATTGTAAGAAGCGGCACTCCAAATCCAAACAGCGTTTATCAATCTAAAAAAAAATTCAGCTCTTGATGTAAGTATTGTCACAGTCCACGGCAGAAATTTAGGATCCCCGGATCTGCCTATTTTAACGCTACTCTACCCGGAGACGCAGAGTCTAACAAAGCAGGTTGTCTTTGCCAGGGACCCCCGCAAGGAGGTATGGTCTTTGCGGCCACTGCCCCGCAGGTCACGGCCCTCTAAGAGAGTGTTATACGAAATCCATAAGGAGAACACTGGATTAGTGTTATGAGCCATGGTAATTCCCATAGCCATCGCGACTCACTCTCTTATCCTGGCTGTGTCCCGGCTGTTTCCATGACGACCGGGATGTTAATTCCAGTTTTGCCACTGCCGTTGCTAAGGCAACGGACGGGACGCTATGAATCAGGATCACTAGGGAATATTAATCAACATCCTCCTGAGGCTAATTAACTTATGCATGGTGCTATTGGTGGCTCTATGTATTTAAGGCAGGGAGGGCTTAGCCTCCTGGCGGTTATAGTTCTCAGTCCCTGGTTACTGACCTGCTCCAAGAAGAAGCCCTTAGAATCTCGCATGCTCAGCAAGCTCCTTCAGGCTCCACAGTGGAACCCAAATTGAATTTACCCGACCGTTTCTCTGGTGATAGAGTGCTATTCCGCAACTTTAAAGAGAATTGTAAGCTTAAGACAATGTTCTTCAGGTTCTGCGCAGCAAAGAGTAGGCATCATAATCTCTCTGCTCCAAGGAGACCCTTGGGTATTCAGTCTTCCTCCTACGAGTCCCTCTCTGCACTCAAGTGAAGCCTTCTTTAATGCCTTGAGTCTGCTCTATGACGACCCGAACAGGGTGGCCTCGGCAGAGTCTCATATCAGGACCTTAAAACAAGGGCGCTGCACTGCAGAATAATATTGCGCATAGTTTAGGCGATGGTTCACTGATAGTGAGTGTAATGACCCGGAACTTCGGAGTCAATTCCGTCTAGGTGTCTCTGAGCAAATCAAATATTCTTTAGTGCAGTACCCTATACCAACTTCCCTGGAAAGCCTGATGCAGTTGGTAATCAAGATTGATCGTAGGATTAAGGAAAGGAAAGCTGAGAGAGATACGTCCGCCTCTTCATGCTCCCCACCAACATCCTACCCTGCACTATTGGATATTCCGGAGCCCATGCAGTTAGGCAACTACCGTCTCTCTTCAGAAGAAGGATCCACGATTCCTGGGCCTTTGCATGTATGCATGTATTGTGGCAACAAGGGCCACCTACTCCTTACTTGTCCTAGTAAGCCGGGAAAAGGCCAGGCCTAGGTGTTGGAAAAGAGGTGCACCTAGGTCTTCAAATTATCTCTTCAGAAAAGTCCCTGTTGATTCCTGCACGTCTAGTCTATGGTGCTCAGTCCACTGATCTTTCTCGACAGTGAGGCAGCCCGGACTCTTGGTATTCCTTTGAACAAGTTGGACTCGGGTATCACGGTCTGTGGATTTGATGGTAACCCATTGATTAGGGGCAGGATTCTTGCCAGGACTCCACCCATTTTGATCTCGTGCCCTTCCGCTCCATTGATTCTGGGACATTCTTGGCTTCAGGGCCATAATCCCCACATCGATTGAAAGAAAGGAGATCTCATTCGCTGGAGTCCTGAGTGTTCAGTCACCTGCCTGACCTTACCGCTTCGGGTCCTTCAACTCTGGAATCAGGAATTTCATAATGTCTTTTCAAAGAAAAATGCAGACTTACTTCCCCCTCACCGGCAATATGATTGCGCAATCAACCTTGTTCCTGGATCTAAATTGCCTAAAGGACATTTATATTCTCCGTCCAATAGAGCAATATGTAAAATATGTAAAAAAGAATCTTCAAAAAGGATTAATTTGGCCTTCTAAATTTCTGGTAGGTGCCAGATGCTTCTTTGTAGCAAAGAAGGATGCAGTTTGAGACCGTGCATTGACTTTTGCT
This sequence comes from Mixophyes fleayi, assembly GCF_038048845.1. Lineage (NCBI taxonomy): Eukaryota > Metazoa > Chordata > Amphibia > Anura > Limnodynastidae > Mixophyes > Mixophyes fleayi. The sequence goes on from NC_134405.1 coordinate 48,678,654, forward strand.
GTTTGAACAGTATTACTGTCAAGAACACGTATCCGCTTCCTCTTATCTCTGTACGTTTTGATAAACTCAGATCAGCTACAGTGTTTTCCAAAATTGATCTGCAGGGTGCCTATAACTTGGTGTGGATAAGAGAAGGAGACGAGTTGAAGACAGCCTTTAATAACCTCTTGGGGCATTATGAATACTTGGTCATGATATTCGAACTCTGCAATGCTCCTTCAACACATTTTTAGGCTACACAGTCTTTTTGAGGACATTGTTTCTGACCGTGGTTCCCAATTTGTCGCCCACTTTTGGAGAGCTTTCTGCAGCCTTCTTGGAATGAAGATTAGCCAGTCATCCGCTTACCATCTGCAATGTAAAGGCCAGACCGAGAGAACTAATCAGTCCCTGGAACAGTTCCTTCCCTTGCATATCTCCAAACTTCATGATAACTGGTCCTCTCTACTCCTGTGGGCTGAATTTGCTCATAACAACTTCATTTCACAACCCGCATATCTCCATTTTTCTACAACCTTGATTTCCATCTCAGAACAAATTCTCTCTCCTCTATTATGTCTCCTGGTGTTTCCTAAATTCCTTCTACTGCCTCACGGCTCAGAGCTATTTGGAAAAAAGTCCACTCTGCCTTGCTCCAGGCCCCCTTCAGATTCAAGTCCTTATCAGAGAGCCATCGTAGAGCTTGCTCTTTCAAAGTCGGTAACAAAGTTTGGCTTTCTACCTGGAACATCAAGCTGAGGCAGTTCTGTAGGAAATTGGGGCCCAGATTCATCAGACCTTTAAGCCTTTAAGCTTGATCTTTCTCCGTCCCTGAAAATTCCAAATACATTCCATTGTTCTGTTTTGAAACCTGTTGTCGCTTCTAGCAAGTTCAGATGGCATATATCACACAGACCACGGCCAGTCAATGTAAATAACGATCATCAATTCATTGTAGAAAAAATTCTCCAAGAAAGTTCAAGAACAAATTCATTTCTTGGTACACTGAAAGGGCTAAGATCCGGAAGAACGATCCTGGGTGCCACCGAAGCTCCTTCATGCTGACAAACTCTTAAAGGAATTCTTCAGGAAGATTCCCAGGAAAACTGGATGTCTGGTTGCGTCGACCCTTCTCAAGGGGGGGTACTGTTACGAGTTGAGGCGGTTCCCCTAGCCGCAGTGACTCGCTCTCTTACCCTGGTTGCGTCCCGGCTATCTCCATGATGATTGGGACATCACTTCTGGGGGTAAATGTATCATACCCTGGTTTTTGCAACTCGCGAGAGATCGGCGTCTTCGCAGCTTAAATTTAAAGCGGAGCTGCCTTGTAAAGGGAAGTTTCGGGCTGAGGAAGGGACGCTCTGTATTAGGAACGCTGTGTCCCGGCATAACAGCTGGCCGTGCTCCTGCGCAACTAGGGCATATTAATTAATAGCCTCCTCGGGCTCATTAACTTCTGCATGGTGCTATTGGTGGCTATATGTATTTAAGGCAGGGAGGGCTTAGCCTCCCTGCTGGTTATGGTTCTCAGTCTCTGGTTAGTGACCTGCTCCTGTGCATTGTACTGTTCCCTGGATTGGATTATTGTGTATTACCTTTGGCTTGTTTTCCAGACTTTGATTCTTTGCTGGTGACCTTGACCTATTGCCTGTAACTCAGATATTCTTGTCTTCTGCTGGCCCTGACCTTTTGATTGGGCCTCACCTCGCTGCCTGTTATCTGCCCTTTGACCATATTCCTGACCACTGTCTCTCCTGTTCCCCACCATGGTGATATTCATAAGCATGCACTATGCTGAGTTTAAGACCTGGGGGCATCTGAGTACCTGTGAGCATAACAAGGTCTACGGGAAAGGCAGCTGCTAAAGGTGAGGACCTCTCCATCCTTTCTGCAAGCTTATGATATCAGTTGTCAGCCGTAACAAGTAGGAGAATTTCTGCAGAGAGATGCCACAGGACAGTGAGCTGAACACGAGGTGGTGATAGTTGTGGATGAGTGACACTGAACAGCAACCAAGGAATCTCTGGATCAGCGAGCTGAACATGAGGAGATGATAGTTGTGGATGGGTGGCACTAAACAGCAACCATGGAATCACTGGAACAGTGAGCTGAGGAATCAGCAAAGTACTGCAGCAGGAGTGCAGTGAGACACGTCTAACTCAATATCAGGAATAGAAATAAAGAGCAGGCACCTGACTCTCTTAAATGTCCTGTAGGTGGAGGAGCCATCAATAGCAGAGGGGGAGAGAGGTTATAAAGGGATTGGGGCTGCAAATTCAAGATGGCCGCTGCCATAGGAGGGATGCGACACTCAGCGCCGGAGAAGAGACCTGCTCGAAGCAAGTAAGTATGCCGGGACCCAACCGTGGGCCTGTCGTGTGACAGGTATAAAGAGAAAAGTTACTTAATGAACATTAAAATGGCTAACATTCCATGTACTGCCCGCAATGTTAATAAAATAATCAGACTATGACCACACTTTTCCAGTAGTGGTCCTGCTACTGCTCTTACACATACTAGAATGTCCATTGTACTCCTTCTTGCTCTGAGTGTAGGTAAGTCACATCCAAGACAATCACATCATTGCATGAAAATAACACTGAGACTGAAGAGCAAATTGGGCATTCACAGAATTCTGAGTCTAAGGGTGTGCATGAACACTATATGTGACACAGTAATTATAGGGCAGCCTAATTCCAAAATGTCTCAACCATTTGGAAATATGAGCATGATTAGACATTTTGGATGCTACTTGGAACTTGCTAATGTACAAGAAGATGAGGGGGATAATTGTGGATCTGAAAATTATGAATGTGTTGTAATTGAACAAGATAAGGAGGAGGATGATGATGATAATGATTATGTCAAAGTAAGGCAATCACCTCATGCCCATCATACACATATTGTCATGCCTGGGCAGAAGACCAAAAATTCCACCTCTTGTGTGAGGAAATATTTTTATCCCAACCCAAACAACATGTGTCAAGGCATCTATAGCCTTTTCGACTCCACAATAAGCAAATGTCACAAGTGGAATCCGCAGACCTAACGTGCAGGGTCCGGCGCACTCGCCTGCCCATGCTCATTGAGCATCCTGCCTTCTCCGTCGTACAGCAGCTTCCCCTGACACCACCAGTCTGCATTCCTGGACTGTGCATGTGCTAATTCAACTTTTATCACCTCCTCCCATTCATTGGGAGACAAATTATCCTTTAGGATATTTAAGGCACCTGTTCCACAGGTAAGGTGCCTGTTCTTTGAGACTGATCTCTATATTACTCAGACGTGATTCCGTTTGCTCTCCTGCTCCACACCTGCCGCAGACTATCGCTCCTTGTCTCCAGCAACTCTGCAGCTAACCACAGTGGTCTTCATACCTGTCGCAGACTATCACTCTTTGGCTCCAGCATCTCTGCAGACCATCAGGCCTTCCTCAATCATCACTTTTCTCAGCCTGTGGGTTCTCTTTACTGGTCTTGTCTGGCATTCACTCAGAGGACCGCGAACTGCGGGGCGGAGGCCGCAAAGTCCATACCTCCTTGCGGGGGGTCACTGCCGAAAACCTCGTTAGACTTCGCACCTCTGGGCTGAGTAGCGCAAAGTCAGAAAGGCTGCAAGAATCTAATTACCATAGTAACTGTAACAGTAGAGGTAGGGACATTGACCATCTTTGCACCATTTGCCTATTATCTCAATTGCAACAAGTTCAGTCAAGTAGTTTAACAAAAGATGGAAAATCATGTATAGTGGCAAGCAGTCCAGCATCAGCTAGCAGCAGAATGGATAGACACCACAAGCAATTTTCACCGTCACCACCTTCATCATAAACCTTCTCATTATTCCTCTCTCTGCCTTGTCCTACACTGGCTCCCCTTCCCCTACAGAATCATCCTCAAACTCCTGACCACCACATACAAGGCACTCTCCCAGTCTACTGCCCCCTACATCTCCAACCTCCTCTCCATTCACACCCCTGCCCGCTCCCTGCCAGGGGCGGATCTAGGCAACTGCTCTACCCGGGGCGATTTTAGGGGGGGTAGGGATTTAGGCCCTGCCCCCTTTCTAATTTCTAAGGCTGCTGACGGCTGCACAGTATGTGCAGGTCCGTTCAGCATTGGCAGTGTGCTGTCCCGCTGCTCTGATTGTGTTTAAAACACAATCAGAGCAGCCGGGCAGCACACTGTCAATGCTGAACGGACCTGCACAGTGTGCAGCCGTCAGCAGCAAGCCCCTGCTAGGGGGGGCGATCGCCCCGATCGACCCCTCCCCCCCTGGATCCGCCACTGCTCCCTGCGCTCGGCCAATGACCGTCGTCTCTCCTCCACTCTAATCACCTCTTCCCATTCCAGAATCCAAGACTTCTCCCGAGCAGCCCCCCTTCACTGGAATGACCTCCCTCGCTCCGTCCGTCTCTCTCCCACTCTAAGCTCCTTCAAACGGGCACTAAAAACCCACCTGTTCCTCAAAGCCTACCATCCTTCCTCCTAACCCGCTCTCCCCTCCCGTCCTGTGTCCTTACCTACTCTTCTGCTCCGTCTTTTCTGCATTAGCCTGCTTGGAGCTTGCAAAGTTTTGGTATTTTTGTTTACTGCTCAGTAATATTTTACCCTGTACTGTCTATTGTTTGTGCATTGTACGGCGCTGCGGAACTCTTGTGGCGCCTAACAAATAAAGGATAATAATAATAATAATAATGTTCTCCAGCATTCAATTTTCAAATGCAAATTGACTCCCCTAATACAATCCATGATTCCCAGGAGGCATCCTTGCGTACTATGAATTCTGCTGTTGCTGGGGGTGACATTTTTATTCAGAGGGGGTGAGTGAAGAGTAAGCATAATATTAAACAACAATTGTCTGTGAAGCAAGCATTTGAATGAGGAACCAAGTATGACAGCCAGCATCCTGGATCACTAAAGTCATGACAGCTATGTTAGAAGTGGATTTATATCTAAGATCCGCTAGTAATGCATCAGTTTTTAGCACATTAGTTGAGGTCATATGTTCAGGTTACCAAATTCTATCTTTATTCCTTTTCTCCTGAACAGCAATTCTTCACCTGTAACAGGAGGTTAAACAAAAAAGTCATTCTGTGCCTAGATATGTGGACAAGGGGTCCTGGTTAAACAAAAGACAAAATGACCGTGACAGCCCACTGCATAGGTGATTCGCCTTCAGCAGCTCTTGTAGCATCTTCACAATCCTTCTCATTCATAGTAGTGCAAGCACACAATGACAGGTCATTCACAGCACCCTATCTTTTGGCCGCTTACTAGTACAGATGTGATTCTGTCCCTCACACAATTTCCTTCACAGCCAAATACTTGAATTTTAAAATCAGGATATATACATTTTTGGGGTGTCTGATGCTGAGAATGCACAATGTTTTTTGTTCACTAAATAGTTAAGATGTCAGTGATACTGACCCTCACACAATGGGTTTAGATTGAAACACTTTCATTTTAAAAGCAAGATAGAGTATATGTTCGTCCACTACTAATTAGTGTACTAATATACTGTTATTACCAGGAGTCAATGATTATCTACTCTTCATACACTCATTCCCAGCACATATTTGGAGCAGACCAATTTGTAAAAAAAACTTATAAGATTTGCGCAGTAAACCCAGTTATTTAAATATACATTGTCCTTTTCACCCTGTCCAACTCTCTACAACCCATTTTAGGAGCACACAATTGCAGCAAAAGACCTCCCCAAATGCTATCAATTTGAAAATGGCAGCTGAGAACAGAACGGACATATATAGAAGATATCAATCCAAATTACATTTTGCCTCATTTTCAGATCCGAATTTGGCTTTAGAAAATGAGTCATGACTCGGTTCAACTCAGTAGCCCAAAATACAGTTCTGTTGGATTTCTCAGAATCCGAAACGCTCATCTCTAGTATTTAAAATGTCCCAAAAGTCCTCAATTAGCGTTGGATGCAAATCCATTTTTGGCTTGTACAAAAATACATTTCAGTATTGCATATGTGTACCAAAATGCATCTGTTGAGTTGTGCGTATCTTAGACTAGCAGCCCCTTGAGCATGGAGAGGCATGTCAGGTGTATTAAGGTGTGAGTTCAATGCAGTGAAGGCATGGAGATGTAAGACAACCATGCCCCTTAGAGATGCATCCGATTTGGACTCAGATGTACCCTTCAGATACGCCTTTCAGGAGGTGCAAGTGTTCAAGTTGATGATGATGATTACCGTTTTTGTGCATAACATTTATTTATACACAGGAGTATTTTAAGATTTTTGCAACTCAAAATACACAGTAAAACCTCAGTATTCTGGTTGTCTTTATGCTTATTTTTGGTGCCATCTACAAATTAGGCCCAATTTACTCATAAAGACAAACAAATAGTTTATGTTTTCATTGTTCCAATATATGAACATTTGAGCCTTAGGTTTCACGCACTTGGCAAAAAACTGCACAATATTGAAAGCATTACATGTCCTGCATTTTTCTTCTGGGACCATTACAATATTAAAATAGTTCATACAATTGCAAATTTCTACTTTGCTGTCATCATTGTATTTTTTCTATTTATATCGTAATTTTTTTTTTAAAGAAAACTACATTTTTACCCCTTATTGCTGAATAATTTCCATCCCTGATAAGCAGTGAGAAGATAGCTTTATTTCTCAGGTGTAAACTCATATTATCATTTGCAGATTGATACTTATTAATTTCAGAGAAACCTTTGGAGCACCAAGGTATAATTGCATAATTCAGTCTTTGATGGGTCCACCTTACTGCGGAGTATAAAGTTGTAGTGTTGAGGCACTTTTGATCAGAATTAAGGTCATTATATAAGCTCTACTACTGATTCACAACGAATGTCAAGCAGTGAAGAAGGTGTCCAGACTTAGCCAGGAGAAACTCTGGATGTGCACAATGGGCTTATTCTGGGTCCCATTGCCTAAGTACCCTGCCCCCTACAGCTGACTGTGCTTCTGAAGAGAGCACCAGAAATATGTCACAAGCGCATGCAGAGAAGATAGATAGGACTCTTATTTATAGCGTTCTCAGAGGTGGTCAATCGATAATATTTAAAATATATTTTTATTTTAACTTTACCAACAATTTTAGGAGGTACAACTATCTCCATAGCTCCTGCTGTAAGCACCATGGTCAAACACCACTTTCACCAAGTTGAAAGTCTTTTTCACTATATTTCCTTTCCTAAATGCTCTACAAATAACCCTCTTTTAGAGTCCCAGATGTCTCTGCTTCTAGCTATGGTACCCCAAATATTGGGTTTCTTGGCCCTTGTATCAGTTTTATATATGACCCTAGTGCGATGGGTCATGACTCACCTACTTATATGAAAGAATCTGTTTTCCATAGACATTGTATCCTTTATTTAGTAAAGTATTTCCACTCCTATATATGTGTATCTCTGTCTCCTCTCTTTTCCCCCTTTTTGTTTGTTGTGTCTTTCAATGTTCACTTCTGTCTACTTGTCTCTCATTTCCCACCTTTGTCTAAGCATTTTGGGTGTAAGTCCATTCTTTCTCCTGCTTTATGAGTCGTTCTTGATAACATCCACTTTTTCTGTGGGCCTGTTAAAGGGCATGCTATTTATGTGCTGATAGCTCTGATGGGTTAATAGTGAGACAAACATACCAATGACCATTTAACAATGCAACTCATTAATTTATTGGAGTGTCATTACTTCTTCAGCTGTGATGAGCATGAGTCAATGCACACCTGTCTCATTAATTTAGAATGTTTCTCTCCTGACCTGATTGGACCTTTGGAGTAAATACTACAGACTACTCTCTTTGAAGATTGTTAATTACCATAGCTGTCTGAGACTACCATTATTAGAGACTTTGTTCTGTGCTCATTAATCAGTTGTAAGCTGTGTTTCCTCTGTATCTGATCATCATTTGCTCTAGATGTTTTCTTCATATTCAAAATAAATTTGTTATGCTCAAAGGTATGTTCTTCCAGTTTTCACACTGGCCTACCTAGGTGCGGAATCTAATGACCTCTTCACCAAGAACCTCAGCAAGGCTGGATGGACTTAGTGTCCGGGAATCTGTGGGTCACAGCCCTAGGATCAGCCCACTGATGTGAAATAATAAGAAAAGAGGCAGTGGCAGGGGAAGAGCAGTGTGCGAAATGGTACTTGTACTGCTACGCTAGTACAGGAAAAACAAGCCATGGTCAGAGATGATAGCCAAGGTCTAGTACATGTTCTTGTATGCGCAGTACAAGGGGGGACTCCAGAGCAGTAGTTAGAGAACGTAGCCGACAGCGAAGTATGGCAGGCAAAGGTTCATATACTGAGAGACAAGCCACAAAAAGAAGGAGGGATGCAGGAATCAGATGTTGGGGTAGCAACCTGTTGCTCTAACACTGGACAAGTGTCACAGTAGTTCTTATATAGAAAATGGAAGCTCAAATTCCCCGTTTACGATCACTTGATCGCACAGAGGATAGAGCGGTGTACATGGACAGCGCAACAGCACACCACGGGAGACTGAGCATTGAGCAGGGAAGTTTCTCACAAAATTCAGTTGTTTGAACTTTTCTCCTGCCTCTATTCTGTCTTGAATTACCTGACAGAGGGAGCATGAGAATGTGTGTCAGACAGGGAGCATGAGAGTGTGTGAGAGCATACCTCTCAACATTTCCTCATCTTCAATTGGGAGAGAGGATGTGAGTTATCACAATGTTGTCACTCTTTTGATGTGCTAGGCTGCCCCCCTATTTTTATCCAATACATTGCAAGCACAATTAATTGCTGTGCACACCAGTGTGCAACGGAATCCATTCAGCACTGCTCTGAATGCAGGGCAGCCAACCCAAATTTTCCACTTGTGGTAAAAGTTGTCAAATCGGGACTGTCCGACTAAATCGGTACAGTTGGGAAGTATGCATGGTAGCGTGAGAGAGAGCGAACATGGGGGCTTGTGTGGGAGCATGAGACTATCTAAAAATTTATGAGACCATGGGAGTGTGAGAGAGAGTGTGGGTATGCTAGAGTGGGTGTGTGAAAGAGAGCATGGTAGAGTGAGCAAGATGAAGAAAGCATTGAGAGATGGATAGAAAAATGGAGCAATAGATAAAAGTATGAAAAAGCACAGAGAGATGGGTAATTGAATGGGCAGTTTCCATTTCAGGAACAGTCTCCATTGTAGAATATATAGGGGTAAATGTATCATACCCCGGTTTTTGCAACTCGCGGATGATCGGCATCTTTGCAGCTTAAATTTAAAGCGGCGCTGCCTTGTAAAGGGAAACTTCCCTTTACAAGGCAGCACCGCTTTAAATTTAAGCTGCGAAGACGCTGATCTCCCGCGAGTTGCAAAAACCGGGGTATGATACATTTACCCCATAGTGTTAATAGATACAGTTTGTATGGATGGGGGTCCAAGTATATGAATGTACATGATTGCCCCTCAGAAAAAAGTTTCCTTAAAAGTTTAGCTACTAAGCCCAGAGGGAGATGATTAGGTTAAGGTCCTCAAAGAACACATAGATACTTTCAGGAAACTCTTTAACATATGCAGGTCACAACCCTGCTTCTCCCTGATCATCCAAGTTATTTCCTACTTGGAGTAAGGTTTTGTAGAAACAAGCAAAATACTAGACCGAACAAGAATCAGAGGTTGCAGCAAAGGACTGCAGGAATCATCATTGTTCGTTCTCATTCCTTCAAGGTTGCCCCCCCAAAAGTGGAGTGACATTGAGGTAGGGCTGCTTCCTAGCTCAAAGGGACAGTAACTTTACTACAACTGGACTGTGCTTGATGCAGGTTCCACAGGGATTGGCTAGTGAGACCACTACAGTAATATTTCCATGTGTGTTATTTTGCAATGTTACAGTATGCTTGTTATCCCTTTCATTTAAAAATGCTAATTCAGCTGTTTGAGAATATTGGTGTCAAATAAGCTTTAAGAATTTGTTATTAAGATATTTGCCTGGTTGTGAAAATACTTTCCCCGGTAATAGGTTGATGATAGACTGAAAGGTATTCCAGTAAAGAGCTGTCCTGTTGCAGGTCAACTCCAGGTACGCTCTCCGCTGACAGGTGCCCTGGTGTTGTGACAGCTCCTCTTTGATCAATCTCCCTTTGTACTTTATTCTCTCCACCATCTACTTTATGCACTATCACATATTTTATATCAACCCTTCATGATTTTTCAATATTTCTCTCCCCACAGAAGGCAAAGGAAGATCTTACAAATACAATAGAAGATCTCACTCAGGTCTTTAATGAGTCTGATATTTCCTCCATCCCTGACAATGTACAGAGAGGTATATTTGGCACAACATTCCTGGCCAATGTGGAGACAAGTACACTGTTATCTTTTACTGCTGCTCCAAGGAACCAAGATATCAATACCTCTGTAATGGGTGAGAATGTGTTTAATCCCTTTGTTTAAATTGCTGTATATTGATAGGTACATGATGTGCACTGTATGTATAAGTCAATGAACAAAAAATGTACACTTAGCGGATGATATATTAGGCACATGCTTTAAAGAATTACAATTTGGTGAGCATTGTATGAATGTATATTTACAAATTGTTGTTGTACAGTGCTCCATGGCAGCAGTGTTCACATCTGTAAATGGGTTTTTCAGCAAGTTAATCTTCATGAATTTCAACATCTGGAAAATTAACTATGTATGTAACAAAATTGATGCTTTATTGATTACAGATATATGGACTAGAGTATTCACGTTTGAACCTCTGACACGGTGCACTATGTTACACATAAGATACATTATATATCCAATAAGAGCCCAATGAATTGTTATATTTCCCCTACAAATACTACACAAATTTAGCGCAGATACTACAGAAAAGTGACTGGAAGTCTGAAAGCAAACTGAGGCCCAACAAACATTTAGGTTAAATGTATCTAAATGTGAAAACATACTGTGGAATATAAAAACAACAATGCTGGATTAAGAACAAACCTCAACCATTCTTTTCTCAGCCCTGGATAAAAATATAACATGCTTCAGGCCATGATATTATTAGGCCAATGGTTGTAGATACAAGTGATGTGTGGGTGCTATTGCACTTAACATACCAGTATGAGGAGCTCTTAGTGACTTATAGTACAAGAGCCTCAATGACCAAAACATCTCAACTGACTGATGTTTTAAAGATGGCTAAGGTGATATCATCCTTGAAATGTAAAGAGAAGATATCATTATCAAATTGCATCACATGGGCCAGAGGACTCCTCCATGATGACATTAAAGTCATGAGTAAAAAAAATGTAGATCATGTGAATACATAATATTAACCTGAGAATCAAGTAGCCATGATTTGCACCTGTGTAGCAGTCTATATCTCCCTCATTTAATAACTTTCTATTTACTAGACATGTCCATGAAGGCCTCCAATGACCATTGCAGTCCTGGTGTTGAGTCTTTAACCCTGAACTTCAGTAACAACATTATGGAGGTACCATGCAGTCTGGTGCCTGGAGAAAGAGGTAATGTAAAATATGGATAGTTGAAAACCAAAATCACATTTTTACTATTTATAGTGACAGGTATATTCTAACACATTGTGATTTCTTGGACAATATTACTAGGCTGTAGTCTTTGTGGATTAATTTGGTTCAAATAATACAAGACAAATGGGCCATTAGGATATCTGTAAGCTGTCAAAAAAATATAAAACAGCATGAAATATCTACATGGCTTTTTTATACTTTTAGGGTTCAAAAAGCACCTATATGGACCAAATGTTCTTATATTTTGTGAAAAATACTGAATTTAAAGGGTTATTAATTCTTCTACAAAGTATTTTTTTTTTTTTTTCTTTAAAGCAATCCTACCACCCACGATTAACAAAAGTGTGGATCCCTCTGGAGATTCCAATTATCAGAATTGGAAAGTCAAGTCGCTACATTTCATGCTCATTTTCCTGCAGTGAAAATGAACAAAATACAAGCTGCCCATAGCACTTCAGTAGAGCTCTATGGAAGCTCTATAAACCCAGTCTTCCTGCACAGGGATCTGTGGCGAGACATGAATTTTAGATTTAAATAATGGATATATTTGATATACATGGAGGTAGGGTTGCATGATGAGGTTATCCACTTTAAAATAATTGTTGGATTATACCAATGTTTAGATGCACCATACAGCTTGTAGAGAATAGCAATATAAAATGTTGCAGTCTTTGTACCTCTTTTCCTTGTTTCTTCGTATTGGTATATTTTGAACATATTATTTTTTTGCCAGATTTGTATTCCATGTCCAATTTTTTTTATTCTATTTGCCAAATTATTAAGTTATTAGTGGAAAGGTAACAATATATTTTGAAAATTTTTAGCATTTTAGATAAATACTTTAAGAATAAATACCTGTAACTGGACTAATCCATAAATTAACTCTTAAAGATACTTAAAATGACATAAATGAAGGGAGAAAAATCATATATTTTTGCCACATAACGCTGTTAAATTAAGTATTTAATTTCTTCAGCAAAAGAAACTTTAAGAATAAAATTATATCATTGTTTATTTACAAAATAAAAGTTTGTGCTGTGATAATATCACTCTCATTTTCAGTCTCTGATAACTCTGTCTGTTCACATTCCAGACAATTACTTTTAGTACCAATAAAAGTAGGTTGTACTACAATTTACAAATGTCATATTACAATTGGCTGAGAAGGTATATAGGCTTATCTTGATCCATTTAGCTCCCCGGGATGCAATGGAGACTTTGAAGAAATTCTTGCAACTCTTTGTCCAACATCTCCGATTAGAAACATCTGTTCTTTGAATAACTCCTTCATTCCTGTTCATATCCCTCTCATCAGCTCACATGCAAGGATCCATTTGACATAATAATATCACATCAAATATTAATGATATACTAAAATAATATAAAACAATGTAAATATTTTCATATTAATAAATTATCTTCATCCAAAATAAAATATCTTTGACAATGCTAATATTAAACTTGTAGTAATTAATAATATGGTCCTCGCTTTCCTAGCTATCTTCCATTTTTACGGATTCAGTCCAGTGAATAATCAAGATTGACTGATTTCACATTAGGGAAGTGTTAGTTTAACACCCTGTGTGGTGTGTGTGACAGATTGTTACAGCCCTCATGCCATGTGAGTTGTGTAACACCTTAAGGGGCATGTTGAGAGAACATTAAAAGACTGACTAGAGGTCCTTAGGCTAGATGCTGACTATACTAAGTGTCTGAGTTCAGAGAGGGAGGCTCTGGAATACAGAGAATGGCCATCTGGGCAGGGTGCAGCTCATCTGTACTGTAAGTGGATTGTGTGGTGTGAGCATGGCTGCTCGCTCTGAGAGGCAAATGGGAGGTTTGACTGCACTTGCTACTATCACAAGTGTAGACATGAGCTTAGTGAAATAAGCCATTACAAAGAGGCATGTGATTATAACAATAATATTGTTCCTGGTCAAAGATAGGGGAGTGAGAGAGATAGTGTGATAGTAAACAAAAAGTATAGAGTGCCAGCTCTTTTGCCAATTTAACTAAGTAAACTTTGCTGTAGAGTAATGTTAGAAGATGTAAATAAACATCTAGCTCATTTATTTTCAGCAAAAGTTATGGCCTGACACAGATTGATTTCAATACTGAAAACTGTATACTGTTTCATCACTGTATCTGCATTTTGCACACTTTGCTGTTACTAAACCTACGTGTGCAGTGTTTTCTGTTTATCCACATGAGACTGAGGTGAGAGAGACTGATCTATCTCCAGGTGGATGACCCAAGGATGCTGCAGACATTGGTCTGTTCAGTTTGGGAGTGTGGCGTTTGGCTGTGACATCATAACCAATCACCACACTCCCAGTGTATCACAGACATTGAGGAGCAGCAGCCAACAGCTTCACATGTAAGAAGCTACTGTCTACTTTTCCCTGTCAGCTGCCAGTGCTCCATGTGGGAGGGCCGTGGGGGCATTAGAAATACTGGATGTGTGACAATATGTTGCAGTCATGCAGCTGTTGGCATCCCCTTGTCATCCTTAAGACATAATCTATGAGTGTTGGGTCTGGAGTTACTCCCTATTTGGCAGGAATCTTGAATTCTCTCTTATACATTGTGGTTCCGTTACTCGTACAGGCTCTTTCTTGATACACTAACACACCCCCTGCCGTGACATTTGTCATTTACTCCATGTACTCAAAATTTACACTTATGTTTATGTACTGCTACTTCAGTGCCAGTTCTGCAATTACTTTACTTTTTACCTTGCTACTCAGAGATAGGTGTGCCAATCAATATATTAGTTTCCTTCTTACAGTCTGTGAAGTACATACTTAATATGCTACATGATGCTTAATTAACCCTGCATACTGTGTTTTGTCAATCTTGAAAGAGTTGGATACTGTAACTAATCAGAAACATTTACTGGGCACAATGTGATTGGATTCTTGTGGTAAAAGTGAGTACATTCAGTGTTTGTTTTCTATCTTTCTTTGGATTATGATGAAAGAGGAAAAAGTAGAAAAAAAAGGTGTTTAACAAGGGCTTTCTAGAACTGTTTTATTAATTAAACTTTATTAATTGAATCGGTGAGAGTGTCAGTTTATTACTATTACTTATTAATATTATATTAATTAAGTGAGGGCCTTAGGGATTTCCCTGTTATAGTGTGACAAACACAGCCTGTCTGGAGCTGGGGCCTGATTCATTAAGGATCTTAACTTGAGAAAATTCTTATTTCAGTCTCCTAGACAAAACCATGTTACAATGCAAGGGGTGCATATAGCACACAAATATCAACTTTAAATTTCAGTGTACAAATAAGCTATCATGTATTTGTGTGCTACATGAAAAAACAGTCAGTATTTAACTTATGTGCAAAACAGAATACTAATTTGCACCCCTTGCATTGTAACATGGTTTTGTCCAGGAGACTGAAATAAGAAGCTTGACAAGTTAAGATCCTTAATGAATCATGCCCCTGGTCTCTAGTCTAGCAGGGGATCCCACACTCATTGTCCACCTGTTTTAGTGAGAACCAACCCAGTGAATCTATCTAGGCTGGAAACATCACTGATGAAATCTAGATTATAAAATATGGACAACGACTTCACTTAGGGGGGGAATGGCATCATTTGATTTTGCATACTTCCTAAGTAAGTTGGTATTCAGCATATTATTACAGCCGCACACTGTAAGGTTATTTTGCAAAATAAGTGGTTATATTTTTTCATTTTATTGTAGATTGCATAATTTTTAACCAATTGAAAAAAAAATGATAAGGTGGTAAAGACTTAAAACTAGCATGAGCTGCTGTCAATTGATATTAGTATTTGATATAATCCCCTCAATTAAGACACTTTAAATAATTACTCAAATCACCAATTTTGAGTTTTGATAATTGCAGTTGAGCAAAATAGTATAGCTACAGGAATGTGACAAGAGTCTTACTCTTACAGTATCAATAGTTCTTTACTGTAAATTATGTACTGAATTAAACATCATGTCTATTACTTAAGTTTAAAACCTCAACAATGTCGCTAGTGCATTACAAATAGGGCAGATGCCTATAATTACTATAAAGAGTGAGAATTTGACACATACAAACTAGGAAAAAATAAAATAAGAAAATAAAAATACAATAAAATTAAAATAAAAGTAAAAAAATCCGGAAAATGCAAAAATGCAGTCCAAATAGAAGCACTCATGAAAGTCCTGGTGGAAAAATAACTAAAAAAATGACCTAATAACGCAAAAAGCAATAATCCCAAATGGGGATACAAAAACTGTCCAGATACCTGATGTGTGCTGCGGTCATCCGGCGAATATCACTATGGTAGACAGGATGAAAACAGGAAGGCTAGCGGTGGAGCTCACGGGAACAGATATTGACTGTGTCCCTAGCGATGCTGCAGTGTGATGATGGAGAGCCTGGCGTGCGTTCCACAGTGGAACGCATGGACCGGATATCCTGTGACGTCACGAATGTGGGCGTGTACCAACGCGTTTCATCTGCAGGAGCAGATTTCTTCAGGGGATGTGGTATGAGTGGAGCATCTGATGTGCTTCCTTATATATTGACAATAAATGATTGTTTGATAGAGTGTAATTGATGATTTGTTACTGAGCCTACAGAAGAGCTTAATTGTCCATTGTAATAAAATCTAAACGCCAACCAAGTCATATGATTATACAGGTGATAATACGTCTATCATAAACAAGGTGGTAGTTATAAATGTTAAAAATGTAATTACATACCAAAGGTTAATATAAGCCAATTGAAAACCCTAATATGGATTTGTGTAACAGATTATATTGATAACATTAAAAAAATTATAAACATATAAAGGCGACCACGATCGTATGATATATAATAGTTCTAACATGTAGTAAAACAATTTGACACCTATAGAGACGTTCAAAAATTCATCAGAAAATTAACCCTTAAAAAATACTACGCTAAAACCCCTTTGGAACGTGAAATCCCAACATCTCGTGATACATATAAACATACTGACCTAAAACCAGAATCCAAATTTTATCCCCGACAATTAAAAGGTAGCCTCATAGATACATTTGAAACTTTAATTCTAGCAGATATTGATGCCATCACTTCTACCAAACATAAGAACAAATCTGTCAACCTGACCCAAACAGAAATGCAGGCACTTAAACAATTACAAGACCTCAAAAACATCACTATAAAACCTGCAGACAAAGGTGGGGGTATAGTGATCCTGAATACCAGTGACTATATCAAAGAGACATACAGATTATTATCCGATTCATCCACTTATGAGTTACTGAATACCAATCCAACTGCAGAATATTCCAATCAACTCAAAATGATTCTTACTCATGGTAGAGATATGGGAATTCTTTCTAACAATGAATACAATTACATTTATAATTCCCATCCTATTATTCCTGTCATTTACCACCTTCCCAAAATTCATAAAGATATGAAACAACCACCAGGAAGACCAATTATTTCCGGAATTGGGTCTATAACAGCTAATCTTTCACATTATTTAGATACATACCTACAACCCTACGTTCAGACCCAAAAAGCTTATTTAAAAGACACTACACATGTTCTACAGATTCTACAAGACATAACCTGGAATTCAAGATACTGGTTGGTTACGTGTGATGTAACCTCGCTTTATACTGTTATTAAACATGATTTAGGTATCACTAGCACACGGCACTTTCTAGAGCAAGACCATACACTGGACAACAGACAGATAGAATTCATATTGACAAATATTGAATTCATTCTGAAACACAATTATTTTTGGTTCCAGGACCAATTCTACCTGCAAATACAAGGGACCGCAATGGGCACTAGGTTTGCCCCCAGCTATGCCAATCTCTATATGAGTTTTTGGGAGAATCAAAACATCTGGTCAAATAATAGCTGGGAGAGAAACCTAGTGCTGTGGAATAGGTACATTGATGACATCCTCATCATATGGGATGGGTCAGAAACCTCTCTTTTACAATTTCTCAGTCACATCAATACCAATAATTATGGCCTACATTTTACTGCCAACTATAGTCAGTCATCTATAGAATTTCTTGATTTAGAAATCTTCATACAAAATAACAGTATAACAACCAAAACATATAGGAAACAAGTGGATGTTAACAGTTATATCCTTTCTACTAGCCATCACCATCCACAGTGGCTTAAAAGCATTCCTTTTAGTCAATTCACGAGGATTAGACGCAATTGCAGTAACTTGCAGGATTATATCACTCAGGGTACTGAACTCAAGTCACAATTCCAGGAGAAGCAGTATGATAATCGTATCATTGACACAGCATTTAAGAAGCTTCAAAATACTGATCGAAATCAATTACTCAAATATAAAATACCTTTACAACCCAATCCCTGCAAAGGAGCAGTCCCTGTGAATAACCAAATATACTTTGTTTCAGATTTTTCTAATCAAGCAAACCACTTGAAACATATTATTTACAAACACTGGCATATTGTACAGAAGGATGAAATCTTAGGTCCTCTGATTTCAGCTAAACCCAAAGTAGTCTTCAGGAAAGCGCCAGATATCAAGAAGGTTTTAGTCCAAAATCACATTAAAGATAACACTGTACACCCCAACTGGCTGACCAGAAATATACAGAAACCAGGCTTTTACCACTGTGGCAAATGTATTAACTGCCGTACAATCCAACATAACAGTACCCAAGGAACTACTGAGGTTTACTCATCTCACAATCAAAAAAAGTACTTAGTCAAAGACTTTATAACGTGTAACACCAAGAACGTCATTTACCTCATACAATGCCCATGTGGTAAGCAATATATAGGCCGAACAATCAGACCCTTAAAGGTCAGAATTGGTGAGCACATCAGAAACATAAGAAATGGGCTCGATAAACATCACCTCTCCAGCCATTTTAAAATTAAACATAATTGTGATCCTACTGGGTTGGAGTTTCTGGGTATCAAATGTGTATACAATAACTGGCGAGGAGGGGACCCCATTAAAAACATTAATAAAGAAGAAAATAAATTGATCCTCTATTTTGACACTTTATCACCACGAGGACTGACTATGGAATTCGACATTTCAATGTAGAATATGTCTTCACTATTAGAAACATCTTATCTACATTGGTTGCAAGTTGTGGACATGTAGTGTCTATGCCTTTTTGTCCCCTTGGGTAAAGTATCTCCATGCATACTACGGTCATACCACCCTGGTGATGCCCAATCTCCGTCGACCTTGGAAGCCAAGCAGGTTGGAGCTGGCTTAGTACCGGGATGGGAGACCTCCCGGGAATATCCAGTACAGTAGTAGACATGTAGTAGATCTATCCCAATAGAGTGACAAATAGTGGCAGGACACACCACCTCTCGCTTACCATGATGTAGTATCTCCTTAAACCATCATGTAGGAAATCCTTTACAATTTATACTTACCTTGGAAGGATGCCTCTTTATGTGTTTTAATGATGGCTAATATTGCCATTCATTTTATTTTGATATGTTTAACCTCATGTATATAAACATAGTTACTTATTAGAATCAGTTCATCCATTTATTTTAATTATCCTAATAGTTATCATTGTCATCATTTAGGCTAGCTAGTCATAGAGGTTTTAAAGCATCAGTCATGTATGTATCAGCCCTACATTTATAATTATTATTAGTATTATTCTGACTTGTTATCAGTCCAATTAAACATCTTAGCTTATGCAGAAATAAATGGAGTTTTACTACATGTTAGAACTATTATATATCATACGATCGTGGTCGCCTTTATATGTTTATAATTTTTTTTAATGTTATCAATATAATCTGTTACACAAATCCATATTAGGGTTTTCAATTGGCTTATATTAACCTTTGGTATGTAATTACATTTTTAACATTTATAACTACCACCTTGTTTATGATAGACGTATTATCACCTGTATAATCATATGACTTGGTTGGCGTTTAGATTTTATTACAATGGACAATTAAGCTCTTCTGTAGGCTCAGTAACAAATCATCAATTACACTCTATCAAACAATCATTTATTGTCAATATATAAGGAAGCACATCAGATGCTCCACTCATACCACATCCCCTGAAGAAATCTGCTCCTGCAGATGAAACGCGTTGGTACACGCCCACATTCGTGACGTCACAGGATATCCGGTCCATGCGTTCCACTGTGGAACGCACGCCAGGCTCTCCATCATCACACTGCAGCATCGCTAGGGACACAGTCAATATCTGTTCCCGTGAGCTCCACCGCTAGCCTTCCTGTTTTCATCCTGTCTACCATAGTGATATTCGCCGGATGACCGCAGCACACATCAGGTATCTGGACAGTTTTTGTATCCCCATTTGGGATTATTGCTTTTTGCGTTATTAGGTCATTTTTTTAGTTATTTTTCCACCAGGACTTTCATGAGTGCTTCTATTTGGACTGCATTTTTGCATTTTCCGGATTTTTTTTACTTTTATTTTAATTTTATTGTATTTTTATTTTCTTATTTTATTTTATTTTATTCCTATTGTTATTTCTATTTCATTTCATGTATGTATTCATGCACCAAATCCCATTATCGTTGGAAATATTCATTCCTCCTTTTTCTCTGGAACTGTTTATTTATACTAATTAAATTCACTGTTTTTACCATTCTGCACTATTTCATGTTAAATATCTAATTCTATAAATAGTTTCCATTTATATTATAGGTTTGTTCTAGGCAATTTGAGCGCATTAATTTATTATACATTGCATGGTACACAGGAAGGGATTCCTGAATTATTGCTGCTCTTGCCGTTTGGGGTTGAGCGCAGGTCCTTTTTTGATTTGAAACTAGGAAAAAGTAGTTTAGACATATTACCTACAGTATCTTGCAAATATTGGTAAATAGCTTTAAACATGCTGAGTGAAGTGATAATAAAGTATAAGTCCATATTGAAAGGGTGAAATAGCACACCTGTTTTTGGTTAGGCAGAAATCAAATTTGTCTTCAATGCAGAAGACATAGAGGGATAGCTATTTCAAAGGCTTCAGTGTATTTTGGTGTATAGAAAAATGGCTGTCAGTTGGGTCAAATAAAAATAGTAGTAAAATATAAAAAAAGTAAAATAGAAGTTAACCCACCTGAAATTGATGTTCTGGTAAAACTTTATTTAGAAATTTCCCCTCAGCAGAATGAGCAATGCAGGAGTTCTACTATTTATATATTCAATATTCAACACCATTCTCAACATCTAACTCAGGCCACAGGCAGGTCTATTTGTCAGTATGTGTGTTCCATTTATGTATGTATATATCCAAAAGATCAGGTGTAATTAAAGATAAGCAAGGTTTGATTAAAATAAAACAGAAAAACAATTAAGAGTAGTGTTGTATCAATTGACTGTTGTGGCCACAAATAGCTGAATACATAGATTTATAATATCTTGTGTTGCTTTCTCACAGAGCCAGAGAGCTTAGTCACAGTTTAGAGTTACTATTTTAAATCTTTAATCTGTGACTCAGTACTTTGGATCTGTGAGAAAGCAGCAAAAGACTATTCACAAAATACATTATATACTGTATATATGGTTTAATTGTGGTTTTGAAGGTGGAAGAATTGTAGAAAGTTGATTCTTAACTATATATCTGTATATTCAGCAACTTCTGATCACAACAGACAGTGGATAGAGTACTTTACACTGATTTGGTTTTTCTGTTTTATCACCTTATCTACTGTATGTTTACATTGACCTGAGATTATATATTTACTTGAATTTTGTTTTGGGATTAGACACTCCCAGTATATATGTCATCTAGTGTAGGAGGAAATTGCTACATCCATCTGTCCTAGAAACTAGACCTGCAACAGAAACTCGCACAATGCTTCCAATTCTGGTAGTCACCCTCCCTTATATAATACTAGGTTAGCTCAAGCAATCTGAGGTGCAGTGCTGTTTTTATGCATCGGTGTGATAAAATAATCTGATATTTTGCTGCGTTTTTATGTGATGTAGATACATGTTACATGAGTAGATGCATTATATAACCCATAAATAAAAATATTTTTTGCTTTCTGGTATACCTGTCTAGGTGTGAATCTTAGTCTGAATACTGCAAGAGTGCTGTAGTAATGGGGGTGCATGCAGTCATTGACTAAGGCCCTTTAACATGGAGAACTTGCACTGACGAGATCCCTGGAGTACACTCCAGGGCTCTCTTTGCTTGTGTATGCATGCCAAGATGGAAGTCTGCACCTGAGCAATGACAGAGACCTCTACTTAATAATATCCACCTTATTTAGGCTTCTTTGTTAAGATTTATTGAAATCCATTGTGCAGTTCTTCTAGGTCGAACATAGGAGCCATTCCCAGCAGAAAGTCTGGGGGTACGTGAGGTAAGGGTTTGAAGCATATGAAGAGGGGTTGCTATTAGCCCATCAGAGAGACACAGTCTTGAAGTGACATGTCTATCCCAGTGACCTGTAATGTATGGTAATTTTGTAATGTACTGTTGCCTTCTTTTATATATGTGGTAGTGCAGTATGTAAAGTAACTTACTCTTTGAAAGTGCTATATCCATTTTGGTGATCACAGTTATACAATAAACAATCCTTTATTTGGATTATCAGATCTCACATTTTTTATTTCCCCTATGTGTTATTTTCAAGTGTTGTATATTGTGACTGCTTAATCAGTTCTTTGAAAGTTCTATAGCACTGTTGATGCATTTTGGGGATGTGCACCTGCCACTTTTCGCGTTTTGGGTTCTGGGTTCTGGGTTCTGATTACCTTCAGATTTTGGGTTCTAATGGGTTTTGCCAAAACACCCCCTCTAGGTTTTGGGTTCCGATTTTTTTTTTAAAAAGCCTAAAAACTGCTAAAATCCAGATTTATTTTTTTTTCACCCCTACGTTATTATTAACCTCAATAACATTCATTTCCACTCATTTCCAGTCTATTCTGAACACCTCACACCTCACAATATTGTTTTTAAGCTAAAAGGTTGCACCGAGGTAGCTGGGTGACTAAGCTAAGTGACACAAGTGGGCGGCACAAACAGGACAGAGCACCGGACAGCACCACTGGACTGAGCAGGACAGAGGACACCACCACACACCCTCCCTCTTCCCTCTCCAATGCCAGAGTGAAGATGGCGGCGGGAAGCGGGGAATAATATGAATTCGGATCTCGCGAGATCCGACGGCGGGATGATGACGTTTTGCCTCGTTTTGCATCGGGCGGGAATCCCCGAACAGTGCTCGGATCCGGGCTCGGATCGGCACTGTTCGGGGGTGTTCGGATTTCAAAAATCCGAACCCGCTCACCCCTATTTCAAATATATTGTTCCATGTATTGCATTGGGGATAGACTGGAGGGAGAGCTGACTTGATTCTGGAGTCATTGCTGATTAACTCTGAGTACACACTTCTCTGGTCTGTGAGGGCAAATAACCTGTAGGTGCATCATAATGATGACAATGCAGTACAAATATTATTAAATACAGTGTACTACGAAAATAAAAAATGACAATAAATGTACAAATGTGAACAGTCATTTTCCTTATTATTCTTTACTTTCATTCATCTAGTGTGATTGTCGGCCACAATAGTTTTTCAATGTCCATAAATCAACCTAACATTGTGGTCCTGCATTCTGGTAGCTGTTTCAACTGTAGAACAATATAGCACATAATCATGGAAATCTGACTGACTATATAGGACAATAGCTGTAGCAATCAGTTCAGTTTACTATAACAAAATAAGAATTTGGGGGGGCATTATGTTATAGTAACATGTAAAATAAAATGTTATAAAATTGTGATGCACGTGGTGTTCATTTATCTTATGCTCCATTTATACAACAGATTTTTGCATTTATTTCCTTCAAAGTCCTTGGAGAGATCACAAGTTTTACATAAATTGACAGTATCATTATCAGACACCTTGGAAACAGGATCAGCAGATAAATCCTATAGATCTGTGTGTGGTCATCTTAATGTCAGTTGTGATCCAAGCTCTTGACCCGAGTGCATATATACCCACCTTTACCAACATGCTCAGTAACTAACTTTTATTAACTTTCAATATGTTTCTAGTTATTTTTTTTCTTCCACCAGATGGTGCGATTTTCATCATCTACAAAGGTCTTGAATCAGTCTTAAATGGTAATATATTAGTTACCTCAACAGTCCCTGGAAATAATAGAGTGGCTGTGCTTAACTCAAGAGTGGTTACTGGAGCCATCACAAACCCTCATAGGGAAAAACTGAATTTGCCAGTGATCTTCAGGATTTCCCATCTAGAGGTTAGTATGTTGAAGATAAAGGTGAAGATTTATCGGAGGACAAATAGTCCTTCAAATGGTGAAAACAGCTTCCACTTTACCTGATCTATTAATGGGGGTATTGTTGACAATATCTTTGTTACCTTATAACAGGCTCTCCCATGCAACATCATGGGAGGCTATAACCAGCAGCAGATGGCTTTAGTCTCCCCCATGATGCTGCATGGGAGAGCCCAGTTATCAAGTATTGCTTTGTATATTTTTCAATGTAGAAGTTAAGTGATACTCCAACAATAATGTTAAATTGTGGAGATAAGTCTTTCTTTAACAAATAGGGATCCAGGTTGTGATTTGTGCCTGTAAAATAGGGATAGCAAAGTATGTCCATGTGGTAGAATGGTAATGAATGCTATTGGGAGTGTCAAGTCTGTTTAAGGCATAACCCAGCACTGATTTGTTCTACAAGTTGCAAACTATCATTTTCTGCTGTTCTAGAGATGGCTGTGCTACCATGGAAAGAACCAAAGAGAAAACCAACCTACCCATCCACTAGGAACCAGTTACATATATGAGGCACAAAGTATATCATAGAAAAATAAGCCCGCGCTCGGTATATTCCACATTATATATGGTACCAGCTGCTTGGCAATAAGCCCGCGCTCGGTATATCCCAAATTGTATGTGGTACCAGCTGAGTGGCAATATAAATGCCCATATATGTATACAAAACAAAAAGACAGTTGTCAGCGCTTATCCTTTAAACTGCATAGTTATCATGCATCATTGATATTACTAGATTTAAGTAAATAGACTATTTTCTCAGGAGAATTATTTCCTTACACAAAATGAATGCCTCTTCTATTTGCAGGTACACTTTAAGGAAGAATGGCCTTGTCACTGAATTGTCTATATTTTTTTTCTCAGGCCCTCAAACCTTATCATAAGCACTTCTGTGTGTTCTGGGACTCTGAAATACGTGGCTGGTCAGAAAAAGGATGCATCACAGAATCTTATTATAACAATCCCACCACCTGCTCCTGCAACCATTTATCTAGCTTTGCTGTAATCATGGCGCCCTATGGAATTGAGGTGATAAAGGATTGTGGTCTGTAAATTATGTTGATTCAACCACTTATACAATTATAGTAACAGTGGTATCAATATTTTAAAACATGTTTAAATTATAATATGATGCCTTAATATAAATATCTAAGTACCCGTAAAATAAGAGCAAAACTGTGTCACACTTGCAGAAAGTTTGACAGTAATATTATAAAATTACAGCATATATGGGCAGAAAATGAGCCAGATGCCTGATAATTAATAATTAACAATATTTGCATTGGTAAATAGAAAGTCAACATTCTTTAGAGCAGGGGTGGGGAACGTCCAGCCGACAGGCTGCATAAGGCCTACAACATGAACGGTTCTGGCCCTCTGCCATCCTGCGCTTTTCCACCCCAAAATAAATAAATAAAAAAAAATATTTTAAAAAAACCTATGTGACAGCAGGAACCGGCACACTCCTCCCCGTACATAGAATGTTGGGCGTGACTTCATCATGCCCAACAGTTGCAGTGTGGATCTCCCAGGGAGCAGCCACAAGAGGGGAGACAGATAAAGGAGAGAGAAAAGCAACCAAAAATGTACCTCAAGGGAAAAATATTGCACCAGGTGGACCTAACTATTCCTAGATGGTCAGCTATTGTTGAACACTATAAGGTTAGCTATCTACCTACAATCCAACAGCCATCATAGGATTGGTGCACCCACACATATGAATCATAAATCATAAAGACAGGCCAAAGGAAAAGAAATGTGTATCAGGGCACTCCGAGGACCATACAGTAAAATAAATTAAACATTCATTTTATTGAAATACATTAAAAACATATTCAATATCAGTGTGTTTACACATGGAGATTGAGACAATTAGTGAAAATTAAAACATGTAGTAGTAGTAAAAAACCAAAATAATAACTGTTAAAACTAGCAGATACAATCTGCTATGACACACCACCGGCTCCCATAATTACTTGAATACACTGTAATCAATGTGGTATAGAACCATAGAAAGTAAGACTAGGAGTCACTGCTATTAATATATTGGTTTCAAGGCAGAAAAAGCTTACATTAGCGAAATGCGCATTGGCGTTACACGCGCCGCCGGCTATCTACATGATATTAGATTAAAAATTAAAATATAAATATCACAAGTATAACTTCTAGCCTTGCCTGTAGGGACAGAATCTAGGGGTGGAAACTATATGTAGACAGGGATAATCTGTTTGGAACGAATACTATTAGCACTGAAGGGGGAATTTTAGAAATCCACACGGATGACGCCCCATATATTTATCTAGGGTCTGTTGTGGTTTTAACTACAATAGGACTCCGCGAACCTATTATGTCAGTCTGTAGTGGTATAGTTGTACTCTATGAGATACTGCATAATTGTGTGCCTCTATAGAGTGAAAATTCAATGATAATGATACTAATGTAGTTCTAACAGAATACCCTACTTCCACATTAACACATCACAGGATGGTATAAGGGTCCTTCTGCCTATATACAAACCGCAGTGACTCCTAGGCCTACTCTTGATGATGCTTTCTTCCCATAGTAATTTCAGTGTATATCAATCATATAAATTACTAACCCCGGATAAGCTGTTGAGCAAGAGTATTGTCAGTATTAAAGGGGGAGGATAAGGAAGGCACACGATGAACGTCCTGTATACTTACCAGAGTTTTGGGTATTTTTGGCTGTAATGGGGTCCCTCATACTGATCATAGCTGTTTGCAGTAGCAATTAAGTAAGAAATTTATCCTAATCTCACTTTGGCACATTGGAGGCCAGTATAAGGGTCCTGATACCAATATATTAATAGCAGTGACTCCTAGTCCTACTTTCTATGGTTCTATCCCAAATTGATTACAGTGTAATCTAGTAATTATGGGAGCCGATGGTGTGTCATAGCAGATTGTATCTGCTAGTTTTAACAGTTATTATTTTGTTTTTTTACTACTACTACTACATGTTTTAAATTTTGCTAATTGTCTCGATCTCCATGTGTAAACACACTAATATTGAATATATTTTTAATGTATATCAATAAAGTTTTGAATATATTTTAATGTATCGTCCTCGGAGATAAAGGAGAGAAAAAGCAGGATTAAGGGTACAGTATGAAAGAAGGGAGACCGATAAAGGAGAGAAAAACAGGATGAAGGCCACAGTATGATAGAGAGGGAGACAAATAAAGGAAAGAAAAAGCAGCATGAACAGTACAGTATGATAGAGGGGAGACAGATAAAAGGAAGAAAAAGCAGCATGAACAGTACAGTATGATAGAGGGGAGACAGATAAAGGAGAGAAAAAGCAGCATGAAGGGTACCGTATAAAAGAGGAGAGACCGATAAAGAAGAGAAAAAGCAGGATGAAGTTGATTATTTTTAAGTTGATAATTTTGTATGGCCCACGAATGTTATAAATATCCAAATGGACCTTGGCAGAAAAAAGGTTCCCCAACCCTGCATTAGAGAATGTCAAAGACAAGAGAAAAATCAACATAGTGGAAGGAAAGAGATTGGTGAAAGGAGGACATTATAGCTAAATTTGGAAAATGGAGAAGACACAGGGGAGAGGTAGGTGAACATATGGGTGTCAGACAGAATAAAGGATAATATACAGGGGACAGAAATTTTCCTAGCAAGTGGGAAATAAGACATGTACGTTATGACAATACAATTATATTACAATCTCTGCAGACATTTGATCCCTACAAACTACCCAATGAGACCTGAAAACCAGTTATTACGCTCTACACAACTGCCTATACCACCGAACATTATCTGATACGATTCTATTACACTCTCGACTAGTATAGGATAGTAAACCTATACAATTTGGTCACGCAGCATTATAAAAAATAAGAGGCGTTGTCAGGGACATCAGAGGATCTTGAAACCTATACTAGAGTGGCTGTTACAATACTCTGGAATTTTGTTTAATTGTCCATTATGTTCTTAGACAAAAATTCTCTCTATCAGTAAGTTGACTGAGTTGGTTTTGTAATCTATTTGCAAGCCGAGCGGAGCAGTTCATTTATGCAGAGAGTTGATGGGGAGAAGTATAGATATACTATATTACAAACTTACACACATTTAACTAAACTATATATCATAATCAAGCAAGATAAACATACTGGCCTCAGTTAAATACAAGGATATACATATACAGTCAAGTCCGTAAATATTGGGACATCAACACAGTTCTCATATTTTGGGCTCTATACACCACCACAATGGATTTGAAATGAAACAAACAAGATGTGCTTTAACTGCAGACTTTCAGCTTTAATTTGAGTGAATTTACATCCAAATCAGGTGAACAGTGTAGGAATTACAACGGTTTCTATATGTGCCTCCCACTTTTTAAGGGACCAAAAGTAATGGGACAAACTAATCCTACATCAAATTTTCACTTTTTAATACTTTGTTGCAAATCCTTTGCAGTCAATTACAGTCTGAAGTCTGGAAGGCATAGACATCACCAGACGCTGGGTTTCATCCCTGGTGATGCTCTTCTATGACTCTACTGCAAATGTCTTCAGTTCCTGCTTGTTCTTGGGGCATTTTCCCTTCAGTTTTGTCTTCATGAAGTGAAATGCATGCTCAATCGGATTCAGGTCAGGTGATTGACTTGGCCATTGCATAACATTCCACTTGTTAGCCTTAAAAACTTTTTGGTTGCTTTTGCAGTATGCTTCGGGTCATTGTCCATCTGCACTGTGAAGCGACTTCCAATGAGTTCTGAAGCATTTGACTGAATATGAGCAGATAATATTGCCTGAAACACTTCAGAATTCATCCTGCTGCTTTTGTCAGCAGTCACAGCATCAATAAATACAAGGGAACCAGTTCCATTGGTAGCCATACATGCCCACGCCATGACACTACCACCACCATGCTTCACTGATGAGATGGTATGTTTTGGATCATGAGAGTTCCTTTCCTTCTCCATATTCTTCTCTTCCCATCACTCTGGTACAAGTTGATATTTGTCTCATCTGTCCATAGGATGTTGTTCCAGAACTGTAATGGCTTTTTTAGATGTTGTTAGCCAAACTCTAATCTGGTCTTCCTGTTTTTGTGGCTCACAAATGGTTTACATCTTGTGGTAAACCTTCTATATTCACTCTTGGGAAGTCTTCTCTTGATTGTTGACTTTGACACATATACACCTACCTCCTGGAAAGTGTTTTGATTTGGCCAACTGTTGTGAAGGGGTTTTTCTTCTCCAGGGAAAAAATTCTCCTGTCATCCACCACAGTTGTTTTCCATGGTCTTCCGGGTCTTTTGGTGTTGCTTAGCTCTCCGGTGCGTTCTTTCTTTTTAAGAATGTTCCAAACAGTTGATTTGGCCACACCTAATGTTTTTGCTACCTTTCTGATGGTATTAGTTTTGATTTTTCAGCCTAATGATGGCTTGCTTCACTGATAGTGACAGCTCTTTGGATCTCATATTGAGAGTCGACAGCAACAGATTCCAAATGCAAATGTCACACCTAGAATCAATTCCAGACCTTTTACCTGATTAATTGATGATGAAATAACGAGGGAATAGCCCACACATGTCCATTAAATAGGTTTTGAGTTGATTGTCCCATTACTTTTGGTTCCTTAAAAAGTGTGAGGCACATATAGAAACAGTTGTAATTCCTAAACCGTTCACCTGATTTGGATGTGAATACCCTCAAATTAAAGCTGAAAGTCTGAAGTTAAAGCACATCTTGTTGGTTTCATATCAAATCCATTGTGGTGGTGTATAGAGCCCAAAATATGAGAATTGTGTCGATGTCCCAATATTTATGGACTTGACTGTAGATTGAAAGACTATGCCAGTCTCTTAGAGTTATTGATTATTGTTCAGTCCTCAGTTAGTATAGGACCTTAAGTCCTCCTGACAGACATCAAAGCTGGTTACTCCCAATGCCACCTCTCTTCCAACAGGCACACAACAGCTTGTGAGCAGGCACTGCCTTTGTACTTTCTTGGATATCTACTCACATTATTAGTTTCTCAACATGTTATTCCAGCAGAAACCATAATCCCCAATCAGTACCAGACTCTACAACAAAATCTTTCTGCTGGGGAGTGTTATTGGTCTGACCTCTTTTATGGTGCAGGTTAAGGGGGTGGGTACCTCCTGTTCCCTGAAATGGTCACTGCGCCAGATTGACAAAACATTCACTGTGGGAACATGTAGCTTTGAATCCCCACATGGCAATTAGAAACCAAGTAATATGATTTCCAATGACCTGTGAAAGGTGGACCCAAGCAGGGTCAACCCTTGTTTTTATATCATTGTGCAATCTGCGTAATACTTGCTTCTGTGCAAGGTGTTTTTTCTTAGGTGAAGATACACTTTGAAGAATGTGGCGTGTTCCTTTGACTGAGGGAAATACATTCCCTTTACTTATGTCACCTATCATTTTGAATTATGGGTCATTGTTTGCCTTGCTGATGACTAATGTAGTTCTAAAGTAAAATATATATCTAATCTGTTAGTACACTTTTAGTGCGGACTGTTATTTTGTTGTTTCTTTCGGTGTACAAAACTATGCTCCTTTTTTTTCACAGAAAAACCATGGTCTTACAATTGTCTCTCACATTGGTCTGAGTATATCTCTTCTCTGC
The DNA here is from genome assembly GCF_038048845.1 of Mixophyes fleayi. Classification (NCBI taxonomy): domain Eukaryota; kingdom Metazoa; phylum Chordata; class Amphibia; order Anura; family Limnodynastidae; genus Mixophyes; species Mixophyes fleayi. The sequence goes on from NC_134405.1 coordinate 48,709,079, forward strand.
CTGTGTCTCTCTCTTCTTACATTTATCCTCTGTCAGTCTCTGAGGAGCATTCACACCTCTGTTTTGACCACTCTGTGTGGATGCCTCTTTCTGGGACAACTTCTCATCCTTGTGGGACTTGATCAAACCACTAATAAGGTGACTATCTTGTCCATAAAATCTCTCCGTATATTCATCTGTTTACATAAACTTGTTAATGTTTGTCTTGCTTATTCTTTTAGAACAATGTAACAGTTTTTTAAATAATTGTAAACTTTTGCTTAACATGTTATCTCGGTTAAATCTTATCATAAAATGATTTTATGAGGTCAACCGTATATAATCTATGATAACACGAAACAAGAAAATAAATAACAAATACAAACATTAAGATAGAACTGCAAAAAGAATCTAGTAATATCTTACATAGTTGTTTGTTTCTGTCTACCACCCACAAGGTCCTCTGCTCTGTCATTGCGGGTGGGCTCCAATTCCTGTTCCTCTGTGCATTCTGCTGGATGTGTATTGAGAGTATCCTGCTCTTCATGACTGTCCGTAACCTACGAGCTTTGAATTATATGACTTCTCAACGCTCAAACTTTCCAGTGATGTGTTTACTTGGGTTTGGGGTTCCTGCTGTGATTGTTGGGATCTCTGCAGCAGTACGTCCAAATGACTATGGGGCAGAGAAATAGTAAGTTTGTTTCAATATTTTATTCTGTATTAATCTACTCTGTTACATTATTACACAGTGACCATTTTTTATAAGCCATTATGTTACATATGTAAGGATAACAGGATAAAGTTTAATTCTTTTGTGGCACCAGCTGTTTTTTTAGCCAGAGGCAGCCTTATGTACCAGCCTGGCACACCTGGTACCTCTGCCACTTCCTAATGGGTACAAAATCACCTAGGCAACTATCTTGATAAAAGCAAATATACATTTATTTTAATATATACACTGCCATGGGGTATAATACTTTCAATAAATAAGTACCAAAGGCTATAACTTTATCTTCAAATAGTTTGTCACCCTGCACTAACCCCATACCACAATATGATTTTTGACAGAAAAGGGGGAATTCAATTAATACGGTAATCTTTGGTAATCTTTAGCGCTGGTTTTTGCTCACCAACTTAGGGAGCAGCGAGCAGAGATCAGGGTTAAAATTACCATATTAAGGGTAATACATTTAGCGCTGCGTTACTCACGACGGAACTGAATTCCCCCCCAAAGTGCTGTTGGAGTTAATGTGACATTGTTGCTCAAATTTACATGCAAACATTTTAGTTAAATACAATGGATTAGTTAGAGAACCCATCTGTCCCTGTGCACATTCTGAGCTCCTCATAGATCTGGAACTACAATTTTAAAAGATAATGGTTAATTTCTGGCTCTGGCGTCTTGCAGGAATACTGCACAGTGATCATATTGTACAGGTCTCCCTCATTAGGAAGCCTCCTATTAATTCAAAACATACTGTGGTGGTGCTTCAACTGTCACAAAGACAGAGATGTTTGTCAAAGTAGTGTGGAACCTTTGCATACATATGTATGTATCACTCTATTGCTGAACACAGTATGGGATGAAGTTTTCTAAAGTAAGAACATGGAGATAGAAACCTAACAGTTTTGGTAGCACAATTATGTATACTTTTCAGACACTGTCCAATAGAGCTTACATTTTGCATTGTCTTTGTCTTAGAGGAAGGGATATTATACTGTAAGAGATGTCTGTGTGGGGCAGGTCCAAATGGGACAGATTGACAGCAGCATCTCTGCTCTCTCCTTTAGTTGCTGGCTGGGATCTAGTCTCACCTGGAGTTTCATTGGCCCAGTCTGTGTGTTCATCACTGTGAGTACAACATCAGACTTTATATATATATCACCTGTTCTATCCCTGGTTGTCAGATACATATGAAGGGATTTGGGTAATGGTATATTCAAAGCAAATGGCTTCCTCAAAGGTTAATTCTGTGAAAGGGACAAGAAAAAAACATTCATATGTGGCTAGAAGCCAAATTACTAGAATTATACAGCAATTAGAAAGGCTCCAAAAGCAGCACCTTCCTTTCAAGCCTCGTTGTATGTTTCTGTCTTTTAAATTATTAATTTTATTTACAGATTATTATAAAATATGCTCTGAAATATTAACATACCTCCCAAATATCCCACTTTAGGTTGGACAGTCATGATTTGATCTGTCCCGCCATAACGGTAGGGAAAGTTTTGTCCTACCGGTGGCCAAGTTTGGAAGTATCTCCTGTTCACTTTTGCTCTGCTGATTGTAAGTTTCATTTATGCAAGTGTTGGAACTTGTCCCGACATCACACATGTAGTGAGTCGAGTGAGCAGCCTACAGTTTCTCTTTCTATTACCAAAGCAGAGCATATGACTTTGATAGAAGCAGCTAAAGCTCTATGGATTAAATAGACTTTGTGTGAACTACATCTCTTTAGAGTTGAGACCATTAGCATAAAATGTGACATCAGAGGTGCTCTTGATTCATCAGCTAGTACCAAGTATTATGGTAGATATAAGCATATTGCTATTAAACATAATTTAATTTGGGAACTTTTTGAGATAAAGTCAGTTAGTGTGAGCTACATTACAAGTGAGCAAAATGCCGTTAATATGCTCACGAAAGAACTTACATCACAAGTGTTGATTGCATTTCATATATAATGTGGTTTATAATATTATGAAAATTGATATTTTTGCTGACATTATCTTTTGCATTAACCTCATGTGTTGGTTACAGATGAACCACATGAAAGTATAATAACAAGGTTAATACATGTTTTATTGTAAGAGAAGACATCTCTAAGTGAGGGAGGTGTTAAGATAGATGGATGTTAATTATTGTCTCCAGTGGTCAATTACCAGATCCGCGGTGTTGTCCACCCCGTCTAGAGCATCTTCTACGAATGAGCAAGGCAGTCTGCTGAAGTGTCTTCTGCACATGAGGGATACCCATACTTTAATGCGTATGAGCACTGTAGTGCTGCATGGACATTCAGTACATGCCTCTTTATCTATAAACATATTCTGATTCCACAAGACTGCATATTATATACACCTTTATCTTGTCTTCAATAATCCAACGTTCTGGTTAAGTGGCAACGTGTAGATTAACCTCCTTACTCACATCTGCTGCCACCTGTTACAATCTAATAGGTATCTGCCAATACCCAAGTGGTGGGAGGTGTGATATTAATGCTAAAATTTTGAATGAACCTTTATATATAAATATATGGACAAATGCATTTGGTAATGCTGATAATGATGGATAGCATTGCTACAGAAGTCTATTTAAAGTATTGTAATTGTTGGGATTTTAAATAATCTAACATTAATCAAGTTCAATTTTTCATACACTCTAACTGCATAAATTGGCAAAGTTCAGTGTCCAACCAACAGTTATTAATGCACTTACAATTTTTGGAAAAATAAGTGCAAATTTGTGAGATTGAAAAACAGCAATAGTAAAAATATAGTCACAACCACACTTCCCAGGTGGATAGGCAAACTCAGATGTGTTGCTTTATAGTATCAATAAATCACTTGCAAGTGCAGAGGAAGAGAGAGATGTTTATCAGACCTTTAGCCATAATTCGACTTCCAAACGTCAGATTCTCCCGAATATATGAGGAGCTGCAGATTATCCCCTGTATGAGCCTTACCTCACAAAATAGAGACGGGATCCCAGCTGGTGAAGGCTTGTGGATGTTAAGACTTTTCAGCAATAAGGCTTCTCCCAAACAGCACTGCTTTCGATGTTATGGGTTACATGAAATGTAAAGCACAGCCTCTCCTCTGCATACTGGTGTAACACATAAATCAGTTTAAGAACAGCAAATAAGGCTCCAGTGAGCCTATGCTTCGATTATCTTTAACTGACAGCACATGCACAGTTTCACTTAAAGAAAAGATGTTTCTTTTGTGGCAAACATAAAAAGAGTATTAAAACTCAATTGATTTCACACCATAAATCACACTGATGCATTTCATTGCTGGTATGCGATTTCATCATTTTATTATTTGCTAATAAAACATTTTTTATCCATGGTTCATAGCTGATTTTTTGGATACCTGTACACTATTGCATATTTTTTCTCTTCACTTCTTGTATAAACTGGGAGTTGTAAGATATAAAACTGTAGGAAGTGTTACATCACTTTAGTTTATATAAGTTTTATATCACAGGAAGTTTCTCCGGAGCACAGTTAGCATGTTCCTGCTGCTGCATGTGATGTTCATCCATATACCTTCCCAGAACATAGTTATAAGGGAATTTCAAAGAAACTTAATTTCTGCAACAAGCAAAAAAATGTAATATATATTTATGTCATTGATTAATACTTTTTAACCATCACTGACTGTCAGAGAGACTCCCAAAATAGTGAGTGATTTTCCACACTCCCAAGAGAATCTGGCAATCCCCTGTGGCAGGCAGAGAAGTGTGGATGGAACCCAATGTGATAATGTGATTTACTTCAACATGCTCGGCCCACTGTGGAGTGATGAAGCAATGTGCATCATAATATTGTGGTGGTCAGGACATAATGACACACGTTGCACCATTATCTCCCACCCACCCACATTTCATGGAGCTCTCCTCCTCCATTCCTGGAGTGGAGTTCTGAAGAGAAGGCAACTATGCTTTTGTTCTAATATTGGTTTAATGTGTAGGTGACAGATGAGCTTTAAAGGTGGTGTCCAATAGAAAGTGTAAAATCCCTGCCGCAGCAAGTAATTACAGCTACAAGTATACTCTGTTTCAAATTACAAGGAGAGAATAGAAGAGACTTACAGCAGAATCTCACCCTGGATACAAGCTATCATTTTGGAACAGTTAATGTGTATCATACCTGTGTTACCATAATTCTTTGGAATATTGTGAGATGTCTCCTCCTTACTCAAATGTTCACATATTTGAATCAACAATTGCTATGTGATGCAAATAGACTCTGAATTCTCACTTTAGTAATATATTCTCAAATACTTTCTCTTCTCCTTGCTTCTCATCCTCATCTTCCCAGGTAAACACCACTCTCTTGGTCCTCACTGTAATACTGCTCCGAATGAGGCTAGCATCTCTAAACACAAATGTGTCCACTCTGAAGAATACTCAGTAAGTTTAAATCGATGGAGCCATTTACATAGAGCATGTTTTATGTAGCGCAGAACATCTATATTAGCACAATTCCAAATTATCTTGCACAATAGAAAACATCACCACAAAGCAAGGCCTACTATCTCCTTTGCTCAAACCCATCATCAATTTTCCATTTTTCATTTTACTCCAAAATATGAAATGTTTTTTGACTCTCACATGTTTCTAATAACTCTTGAAAGTAAGTAAGGGGGCATCATAGCTGCCTTTATTTCATATAACTGGTGTTTTCATATACTTTTTTGAAATACATTGGTTTCTGAAATATTATTTATGTCTATTATGCATTATTTGTGCCTGGTTACAGCAGGTATTTAGAGGACATGCATAGAAATGTACACTGCTAAAAAGCCTTGTCATATATCAGTTAATAACTCTTTCCTATATGGGGCTTCTTTACACTGAAGAGGTAATTTAAATATCTCATCCCACAAACACTAAATTCCAGTTTTGCAGCTTGTCACACACCAGGCTCTTAGATCCAGTTACTTACCCCTTTTGCTGTCTTTCTAAGCTGTCCCTGCTATCCACAGGCTCTGCTGATCTTAGATCTCTCTGCAGTATGCTGCCCATTCTGTCTCCACTCCATAGATCCCAACACCAGTTTCTCTAGAGTTCCCTTCAAAACCAGTTTCTGGGCGCCCCAATCTTTGATCAAGTCACCTGATCCATCTCAGCCAGTCAGAGTGCTGCTTCAGCTCAGTTGACCAATCAGGTGATAAGTTAGTATAAAAGGACTAACTGAAGCCCTTACCTTTTGTCAGTGCAATATTGATTCTTCAAATGCCAACACTGATGAATAATCAAGTAAAAAATGCTTTGCAAAATATCTTGGAAATCATGAAAACGTTGCCTAAAGTCCTCCTGAGGAACATGGTCCAAATGTGTGGACATTTTAGATGTACTCTGTATAAAATGACTCACAACCAGTGATTCACAAGCCTACCCTCAGACCCCCTCCTCAGTGCACATTTTTTACAGTTCATCTCAGAAGAACAGGTGAAATTATTGTTAAAACACAAAAAAATTCTAAATAATTGAGCCACTGATTAACCTATCTTGCCTTAGGGAGGACATCCACAAATCATTCAATTTTGGAAAGATATTTATAACTGCAACATCATAAAACATATCATTTTCTAAACTGCCTACACTCTTAGGGCTTGATTCATGTTTGCATCTATGTGCACTTGCGTAGCGTATCTTGATTCTGTGAATTCGCACTGCGCATGACCAGAAACAGATATTATGCCAATGAGTGTAATGGCATGCAGTTCATGTCAGAACAGAAGTCTTCAAATTGACAGGTGTAACGGGGGAGGGAAGGGGAGGACTAAAGTGGGACATGTACAGTAAGGGCTTCCAACACAGATGTGGCCAATTCAAGTCCTGTGTTTATCATAACTATGCTTGTTTTCAGCCATATCTTTTGCATCCACTATGGGTCAGGTGTAAATGTTGCGTAATAGTGATGACTGAAACTGCATAGTGCTTAAATTAAAAATGACATGTATGCGTGCCAGTAGCTATCACAGAACAAATGTATGCAACTAAGATATACTATAAAAACTCATTGGGCTTAAGTAATTAAGGAGAGCAAAGCAGAAAAATAGGAGTAACTTTGCACCATGTTAAAACCATGCTGCATTGGGTGGGGGGGGGGGGGGGTACATTTTAAATGTGGGGACAGATGTATAGTTGGGGTAGGGCATGTCCTAGATCAACTTTAAATTTCAGTGTAAAAATAAAAGTTATCAATGATTTGTGTGCTACATGAAGAAAGACAGTATTTTCTTTATGTACAAAATAATAAACTAATTTGCACCCTGTGCATTGCAACATGGTTTGTCCAGGATCAAATTTACTCTTTTTTTTAGCTTGCTCTCCTAAATGACTTAGGCCCATTGTGTGTACAGTAAGTATTGAAATCTTCTTTATTTATGTATTTGATATAGAAAAATATTAAAAAAATAAAATATATATTTTTACATAAATATTTATATAAATAATTATACTGTTAAGAGTTATTTAAATTGTGATCAAATAAATGTTTTATGTGTTCTGATGTGAACTATTATAGTACTTATGCATGTGTGGATACTGCAATCTGTTCTGCGTGTCTACATATATCAAGTACTGTTAATGCACAGCGTACTTCCACCCAGATTCAAATCAAAAATATATTTTAAGATACGCTTTGATTTGTCTTTTTACACTTGCAACTTACTAGCAAGTTGCATGCAGATTGAGTCAGGCCTTTAGGGTCATGTTTATAAATTAAAATGCTTACCTTTTTTCTGTTGTTTGTTTAATACTCTCTCTATATTCTGCTGGGGAATGTGGTCTATAAACCACCTCATATATGATGAATTTATCTAGCTCATATTTCAAACACTCAGCGCCAAGAGCATTATTAAGTAAATGACGCTGTTGGTGGCAAGGTCCATCTTTCACAGTCCTCACCAGTTCTGATGTTATCTATAACAACTTATGTAAAGAGTGAGTAGAAGTCCAGTTGCAATATACATAAAGACACATATATCTTAACTTTCCCAATTTATACCATGTCCGCAATCTTGCCTTGATCACTTCCTGATACAGCAATCACAACCCTAAATGGACAGGACAACACACTCTGAGACTATGGCTAGATTTACTAAGCTGCGGGTTTGAAAAAGTGGGGGTGTTGCCTATAGCAACCAATCAGATTCTAGCTTTCATTTATTTAGTACCTTCTACAAAATGACAGCTAGAATCTGATTGGTTGCTATAGGCAACATCCCCACTTTTTCAAACCCGCAGCTTAGTAAATCTAGCCCTATGTCTTTTCCCACATAAAACAAGTATATAAAATAGCAGTAGGACAAAATTTTCCTTGTGGCTTAGACAATTTACATTACCATAGTAAAGTGGTATTTGCCTTTAAGAGCCACTGGTCTAGAGTCTACACGTCATTCCTAATTGTCCATCTTCTCTTCCAGGATGCAGACATTCAAAGCTCTATCTCACCTTATTATTCTTGGCTGTACCTGGAGTATTGGCTTTTTCCAGTTTGGATCTGGTTCCATGGTCATATCTTATCTATTTACCATTTGTAACAGTCTTCAGGGTCCCTTCATCTTTCTTGTGCATTGTCTGCTCAGCCACCAGGTAAAAATCCATATGTCATGTATATGAAACCATTGTGCACTGTGAATATAAAGTAAATAAATATCATTTTATTGTATATGCAATATCCTGACATTTAAATAGCAATAAATGAAAGCAGACATAACTATCATTAAGAAAAAGGAGAAAGTGCAGGCAGCACATCTCTAGATTGTGGAAGAAAGGAGGCCATTGTGCTACATCAAATCAATCCAGATCAGGCAGGTGCACTTTGGAGTTCCCCCAGAACATGTTAGAACTTTCAGAACACTCTGTAGGTGTCATATAGCATGAGAATGTCCTTTCTTAAGTATATCGCATTCTATAACATAGTGTTGGAAAACTGGTATTTTATCAACCATTTCCATGTAAGAAAAATAAATAAATTACACAGTAAACATTTCAAGGCTTTCTTTCAAAACAATTTGGAATAAATAGCTTTCCATGAATGTGACAGGATGGACTTACAAGCCAATCAGGGGTCTCTGTCACTGCACTTTGTTGATCCTGCTGTGATGCTGAGGGAACCCACCTAATCTAGTTTAAACCAACCTATAAACATGTGCTGGCTATAGTATTATAGAGTATCAATATTATTTTATTCCTAACTAGTGATCTCTAAGTGCGATCGTTACTCTGTTACCACCGTATTTCTACTGGTGAAATGAGGAATGATATTCCAAACACCATACTTTTCTTAGGACTTGAACCATAAATACCTGTAGGGTAAATTTATCTTTGCTTGAGTAACCTTTACATTTTACTAATAAACTGATGTGAGTTGGAACTTTATTAAATGTGTACTATTTACAAATGTATGTGTAAATGTAAGTGTGTGTTGTTTTCTCATGCAATTGCGTTATTAACCCTGTTATGAAATAGTGTACTAATTGCAATCGGACGGAAAACTATTGATATTGACATTTGTTAATTTAGAACAACTTCATCCAATTATTTGATTTCCATAGAGGGGAGTTTGCAAGGAGGTCAGGGATGTAGCAGAAATGGATTGACTCCCAGTAAATATAGTTCTGGGTAACATTAATGACAAAGGTATACAGATGCAATGTATTACCCCTATCACTTAGATTATTCTGGTTGGACACCAAGGGTGGGACCATATACTTAAGAGCATAATGCAGAACCTATTATGGTCAGGAATGTCAGATTCTGTAATTCCTGTGATGTTTGTCAGCAGCTTGGGCACTCCTGTGCTCACACTTCTCTAAAATCCTTGAGGATAGTTGGTGATCCTTTTCAAAGTGTAGCTGTGGACATCAAAGGTCCTGTATCAGTGCCAAGCAGACAGTAGTAGAATTTCTTTCTCACTGTGGTAGATTATGATATCCTTAGGCTGTTGCTTTACCTGCAATCACTGCAGTGAAGACAGTGAGATCCTATCTGATCATTAGTCACAGTTCGTGAGTGAACTGGTCCAAAGATACTTGGCAAAGTCTCCTCAAACTGTTTTTGCCAGCAAAACAGCAGCAACTCCTGATGTCATCCTTCTTTTTGGCAGGCATATACCAACACAAGGCCATATGAGTCTTTGTTAGTGGCGTCTCATGAGGGTTTGCCATATAGCTTTTGATCCACCCAACAGGAGCTGTAATTCTCATTCAGTACTGTCCATCTCCATTCACTTGGTTCTCTGATTTTACATAGTAACATAGTTGATGAGGTTGAAAATAGACACCAGTCCATCAAGTTCAACCTATTTTGGATCTCCTGCGATCCTGCACTTATATTTGAAATTAATCCAGAGTAGGCAACCGCCCATCTGTTTCAATTTTGAAAATCCCCCCAGACTCAATATTGCAATCCAATTTTTACCCTATATCCACTACTATACTTTATTTTAAATTAACGGTCGTATCCCTGGATACACCTTTCCGCTAAAAATTTGTCTAACCCTTTCTTAAAATTTTGCTCACACACCTTGCTCTGCTCCCACAGGAAGTGTCCTGTCTCTCATGTCTTGGGAACTCCAGCTGTGGCAGGCTCCAAGATAAGAGTCCAACATAATGGTCACCATTGTAACACACAAAGGGACATAATCAAAAGCATAAAGGGGGCTACCATGGGTCACCTCCCAGTTCAACCTTTGATTGCATTTTTTAAGCAAAGTCAGGCTCAGAAGCGACCAGTACTTCCAGCCTCACTGTATGTGGTAGTGGTCGATGCTAAGAGAAACAGAAGGCTTCATACTAAGCTTAGGGCATTGACGTACTGGTTAAGTCTATCTCTCTATGAGATACATGTACATTGCTGAATATTTACAACATAGTTTACATAGCTTTACATGGCAACATTTTGGAAGACAATCACAGTAATAAACCTTAAGCCTCATAGAGAGAGAGAGGTGAGGTTAACCTTTATTACAATTGGATATTACTCTATTCTCATCACAGAGCCAATTGCAGATGTGAAATGTGAGGGTGTGGTCAAGAACGTTTGCTGGGTGGAGCAAACGTAGGCAGCAGCTAGAGACAATGTGGTGCTCTGAGGTGCAGTTCAGTATCAAGCATGGCCAAACTTCCTTGGTAATGCACCAAGTAGATGCAGGTGAGCACAGACCAATTAGGCAGCCTGCTTCACCAGCTCTCACCAGAGGGGAAGAAAAGCCATATACAGTGGGGTACAGGAGATGCTGGAGATAAACATTATCCTGATATCCTGCTGTCCTAGGGCAACCTCCACTGCTTTGGTCCCCAAGAAGTTCAGGACCATGTGGTTTTACCTAATTAAAAACTGGTTAAATGATGTGACCATGTCTGACGCCTATCCCCTGATGCTCTGTTCAATATATTGGCCAGTGCAAAGTACATTTAGTAACATAGTAACATAGTTGATGAGGTTGAAAAAAGACATCAGTCCATCAAGTTCAACCTATTTTGGATCTCCTGCACTTCTATTTGAAATTGATGCAGAGTATGCAACCGCCAATCTGTTTCAATTGTGAAAGTCCCCCCAGACTCAATATTGCAGTCCTATTTTTATTCCATTTAATTTATATATTGCATTTTTGTTTTTGATCTCTAAATGCATAACCTTACATTTATCTATGTTAAACCTCATATTCCATTTGGCCGCCCAATTCTCCAGTTTATTTAAGTCCCTCTGTAGAGAAGCTACATATTGCTCTGATTTTATTACCTTACAGAGTTTAGTTCATCTGCAAAAATAGAAACTTTACTCTCTAAACCATCACCAAGGTCATTAATAAATATATTAAAAAGGAGTGGCCCCAGCACAGAACCTTTAGGTACTCCACTTAAGACTTTTGACCAATTAGAAAATGTTCCATTTATCACAACTCTCTGTTCCCTATTCTCTAACCAGTTTTCGATCCAAGTACAAATTTTGATTCCTAGACCCAGTTCCCTTATTTTTTAAACCAACCTCTTGTGTGGCACTGTATCAAAGGCCTTTGCAAAATCTAAGTAGACCACATCTACTGTGCTGCCCTGGTCTAAGTTCCCACTAACTTCCTCGTAGAAACTAATTAGATTAGTTTGACATGACCTATCCCTCACAAATCCATGTTGATTCCCACTAATAATTTTATTGAGCACCAAGTAATCCTGAATACTATCCCTTAAAATACCTTCCAGTAGTTTCCCCACTATTGATGTCAGGCTTACAGGTCTATAATTCCCTGGTTGTGATCTCGTCCCCTTTTTAAACAACAGCACCACATCTGCTATTCACCAATCCCTTGGTACTGAGCCTGATGAGATTGAATCTCTGAAAATTAAGAATAGCGGTCCATCTATTTCCGAGTTTCACTATATAAGGGCCCTTGGGTGTATGCCACCTGGACCTGGAGCTTTATTTATCTTAATATTCTTCAGTCGCCTTTGGACTTCTTCCTCTCACAACCAAGTATTAATTAATGGTATGGTTTCATTAATTAATACTTAGTTGTCAGAGGAAGAAGTCCAAAGGCTTCTTGAAGTCAATGCTTCTTGACTTCAATAAGGGATATTGGCAGATATCACTGACTAGGTGTTTCAGGTCAGCATTAACCACTGAAGTCTGTATGAGTTTAGGATGGAGAACGAGCCTTGAATGTTTAAAAGCTTTGCTATTTCTGCACAAATAAACATCACTACTGCTAAATATCCTCTCCTGTTCCTGAGAGACACCTATATCTGCTGTATTCCTGTGACCAAATGAAAAAAGCTAACACTAACTCTATTCCTCGGAAATCCTGTGTTGATCCCAGCATCCTGAGTCCACATTCTCACACCTACCCAGCAGTCTTGACTTAAAGCAAGCGATCAACAGAATGCAGCTAGTGTAACCAGCAAAGAGGTGCTGCAGCAGCTACACACATCAGCCAGAAGCAAACAGTTCAGGTGCCGTTAAATCAGCCTGGTGATGGCAGTAACTATTCTCCTACAACTTGGGGCACAACACTGGTGCACAATTTACACTTCCAGTCAGTGACTAAGTGCACCATTAGGAGTGGCCAGTAATGGCAGGGTATGCAAAATCCCAAACGATCTATATAACCCATCAGGTTGGCAAAGAAAGTCTATCCTGTCGCAATGAGTCTAATTACATTTACATTATGACGGTAATTTTCTCGCTGGATTTCAGCTCGCAGCTTCCTGAGCCGCGAGTTGAAATCCAGCTAACTACTACCGTAATAATGGTAGTAGTTTTAACGCCGCGGAACCCCGCGACAATTGAATATGCCCCTTAGATTGCTTTCAGTGTTCACCTTTTATTTCTCTTTGTTTACCTGTCTATTACGGTGGTAACTCCCCGTTGGTTGAGCAGCTTACTAATTTGAATATTTGTTTCACTACATTGGTTTTTATGAGATATAAATTTCAGGATAAAAATTTAGTGAATTTATTGGACATATAGTGCGCCATCAGGGGTGTGTGTGTGTTTTGCACCATTAGTTCTTATGTCAGGCATATATCAGGCATACCAGTGTGTGTACATATGCCTATAGGGTAGATATAGCACTTGACAGTGTTTGTAGTAACTGCAAAAGTTTCGTTAAACTGTACGTACACAACATAATAATGCAATAGTGTCAAATGTCTTGACAATTATCAATAAATGCAAAAGTCCCATTTTCCATATAAAATGTAATTAAAAAAAACAAATATGTTCGTATAAGTTATTTAATTCCATTACAAATGATATGGTAACCTTCTTTCCTGTAGTAGTCCAAATGGAAAATAAGTAGTAGCTTTAGAGCAGAATATGCCAATCACAAGATCAGAAATGTCTGAATAGTGTTACTAACAGTCATCATCATAATTGCACTAGTCCTCCAGTACCCCAAGAGATGTGCCTTCTAAATAGCATATGTGTGGATGCATCCATGTCTAATTATGTGACAGTTACATGAACACATCTCATCTTATCCTCGTTCTGCATTTCCAGGTGTAGAGGGATGCAAGTCTAAAATGCTCAAAATGTAGATACGGGCACATGCATTTTTGAGTATTTTATGCAAGAAAATTTGGCATACATCCAACTTTAAATGAGCCTTCATAGGCTTCCATGTAATGTAAACTCCATCATGCTGCCTGATCACCAAGTTACTTGTTTGTACTTTTCAGGTGAGAGCAGAGTATCACAAACTGTTTCAAAGACTTCACATACACAGCAAACAATCATCAGATGCATCTGCCAGTGGCACTACTCAAACTATCTCTCAATCAGTAAGTATCAGCTTCTCAGATTACTCTCATTTCTATATATTGTTTTCACATGAACAGCAACTAATTCTAATACTGTTGCTTCCTAGATAAACATGACTGAAATTGCTAATCCTTTGGTTGACAGAAAGACTTCTTTGACTGAGAAGAAAGACAATTGTGAATAGTTTACAGGGTGGAATCATGATGAAGACTTCTTAACTGAAGATAGTATTACATTTCTACTTACTAACTGTGCCCATTATACTAACTGTAATCACTAAACTCATCTCCACTGTAGGTGTTGGTAAGTCGGTAATCGAGCCATGGTTGTTTTTTCTTTCTCTTTTTGTGGGGAAAAGCATAGTTAACAGGGGAGACTAAAAATGTGTCCAATGCACATCACTGCCCTGTACCTAGCTGCAACTCCACCTTCAGCTCTAATAACCCACTGAAGGTGAAGTTGCCTCAAGATTAATATACTGCATATTCACTCCACAACACCCTGACTGAATAAATCAACTCTCTTCACAGGATTTTGACCCTCTGCCTTCAAAAATGTATTATCCTTCCCAGTCTCAGGAATGCTACTCTTGACTCATTACTGCCATCTAGCCACCAACCAATTTATGTACCTCCATTTGCTTTAAAGTACTAGATGCATTGTTTACTGTAGGATGACCTCATTTTTTCAATTTTAATTTCCGACTAGGCCCTCAGCTGTCTGGCTTTTGCCCAGAAGATTTCTCAGAACCCGCCCTTACAAAAGTAGCTAACAGCAACTACAGTCAAATTAAAAGGTGAAATTTCCCTCCTCTTTTTGATCTGTCACCAGCATTTGACACTGTTGTCAAATGGTCCATTCTCTTGTTTTCTGCAGCACTACCTCTCCTGATTTTATCAAACTTGTAAGACCAGTCACTTAGCCAACATCTCACACTATATTTCAACTATATGCTCATGATGTCTAAAAGGTATTTAAAACGAAACATCTAAAAACTGTATTGGTTATATTCCCACTCAACTTTACATGCTCTGCTTGAAACAGTCAATGGTACCATCATTCTATCCACTTTCTCAGTGTCACCCTTACTCTGCACTCTCCTTTATTCCTTGCAAACAGAAAATCTCTGAATTATATCACTTCAACATCTCCAAAATATATCTCTTCCTTTCCCAATATGTGGCAAAGCTCCTGACTCATGTCCTTACAATTTCCCACCGTGACTATTGCAACCTCCATTTGTGTGGTCTGCTAATAACAAGACTATCCACCTTAAAATCAACTATGAATGGTGCTGCATGCTTCCCATCCTTCTGCATATGCTGCCCTTCTTTGTCAATCCACTTAGTGGTTTCCTGTGCACAATAGAATACAATTCAAAGGACTGAATGTTCCTTATGAATCCCTGACAATTCCTGTTTCACCTATACTGTTTACGCATCCATTTTCTCTCAAGCACCATCCGAGCTCCTCCAATGACCTTGTAAAGTCTTCTCTCATAAAATCATACCATGCACAGATGCAAGACATCTCCCAGGCAGCTCCCCGTCTATGGAATTCTCTGTCAGTTTCTCCTGAACTTTCAAAATGTTTCAATAGTTCCCGTAGGCTCACTTCTTCACAGATGCCTATCCCTCTTCCTCTCCTCTATAATCACTGCTCATACAATGAAGATACAATGGGGCTGTCTTTATTTTCTTCTTTTCAATACTTTAATTACATTGGTACTTGTGCTCCTGTAAATGCTCTTTCCCATATAAAGTGTGGCTTGATAGCTAAAATAGCATGCCATTAAAAATACAGGCAAAAGTGCAAGTCCCTCAACCTCTGACAATGAATAAAAAGTCCATGACCACCTGCTAAATCAGGAACCCCTCCCTAAATATACATTCTCCACCCCCTCATGTAAATATCTTGTCCTGAATCTGGGCGCCAGTGGCGCACGCAGGGGGGGTTTCTGGGTCTCCAGAAACCCCTCCGCTCCATTAAAGAAGTGCCCTACATATTGGCACT
Organism: Mixophyes fleayi; assembly: GCF_038048845.1. Taxonomy (NCBI): domain Eukaryota; kingdom Metazoa; phylum Chordata; class Amphibia; order Anura; family Limnodynastidae; genus Mixophyes; species Mixophyes fleayi. The sequence continues at coordinate 48,725,064 of NC_134405.1, forward strand.
GTACTATACAGCAGACGCGGCGCTGTCAAAGAAGTGTCCGCGGCGGTGCTGTATTGTATACAGCACCGCCGCGGACTCTTCTTTGACAGTGCCGCGGCTGCTGTATAGTACAGTGCTGCCGAAACGGAGCTGCTGCACATGCGCCGGAGCAAGCGCGGCAGCTCTCTCGCTTTTTTTTTTTCGGTGGAGGGGAAACCCCCCCTTAAAAATCCTCCGTGCCCCCCTGGGCGCCTGCATTCAGCAACAAAATGTCCCAGTCAGCCCAGCTCCTCCCACCACAGGTAGTAAAATCCCTCCAAATCTATATTCCATTTCAATATAGATGCTTATATCATTTTGTACTGCCAGCCGGACCATTCCCCACCCTAACACCTAAGGTAAGAGAATGACCCCTTAATGAAGACCTTGCACCAGTATTATTTTTTTTACTATATTGAACTTTGTGTCTTTAATCCTATGTTCTACCCCCAGGCAAGCTTTCTCTAGATTGCAAAGGAGTGGTAGTAAGGATTAGTAATTAGTAGTAAGCAGCAGTATGCAAAAAAAAAATGAATTTCACAGCCATGATATGTAGAGGGAGCCAGCGGGGTGCGATCATAGTGTAGCTCAACTTGGAAGCCAAATCAGATTGTTACACTCGCTCCCAGGCACTAACAGAATTTTTTAATGCATTTATTTATTGTAGTATTGTTTACTTATTTTATAACTATATTTTGATTATTGGATGTGTTGACATTCAAAATTTGTGGTTTTGTTCAGAATTCCTGTTAAATTAGTGTTTAAAATATTCATATTTTTAAAAACTATATAAAGAATATTTTTAAATGATGAAAAACTTTTCGTAACAGTTTTTTAATTTCAATTGCGAAATCTACTATGTTCGGCTGTCACATTCAAGGTTCACTGCTTTAAGAATTTTTGTACTAATTCAATAAACAGAAAGTGTACCTAACTTTCCTTGAAAATAAAATAATTATTGAACAACCACAGGTGGGTACCCTGCTCTTATTGCTACACCGCCACTCAGTGTATAGCGAGGTACTGCTAAGAAGACAACTGCACCCTCTGTAAACTGCTTTGCTCTTTGCCAGAGACGGAACAAGGTGCTTTGGTACCGAAAGCAATGATCCAAAATATCATACCCACACATTCATATCACACTTCTTCCATCCAGTAAATATCCCACTGCCTGCATTGGAACAAATGGGTGTAATTTATAAACTATAGAAAATGCAACCCTGCAGAGAACCTTATTATGTGCAAATGCAAATATTTGCCCGCCTAGTACACAGATATGCACCCCGTTCCCCATTGATAACGACCTCCATAAAAATGTTCTGAAGAACCTTTTGCGGAATTGCAGATGACAATGAAATATGCAGGGTTAAAATAGTGGGTGTAGTACCAATTACCGGTACTGACTACCCTGACAGAGGACAGAACGGCATGAGGAGTGCGATGAGCTAGTACACTGACCTTGAAAGAAAAGTACTGCTCAGAATCCAGATGACTTCATATCCCGATTGGCTGTCTTCTACACTGCTGAAAATGACGTTATTACAAACACCGACTTCCCTTAAAGCGGCGCTGGATGGACCCGTCTGTTATATATTTCCTGTCAGTATTATCTTAGGGGTTAGGGGTGCTAGGGTTCCTAACCCTAACACCCCTAACTCCTAAGATAATACTGACAGAAAATATATAACAGGCAGGTCCATCCATCGCCGCTTTAAGGGAAGTGACTCTCATGTTTAATAATTAGGCAAACAGCCCTGACCTTAAATTAATAGTATTCACATTTACTAAATACACATATTCCCAACAAAGACATTAACAGTATTTACATTTAATAAATACACATACCTCCCCAAGCAGCCAAGACATTAAATAATTAGTATTTGAATGTAGTAAATAAATACATAGCCCTCATTAAAAAGCCCCAACACCAAATAATTAGTATTCTTACTGAGTACAACCCTTCTCCCCAGACTCAGCATTAAATTGTTAGACCCAAAACCACCCCAGCATGAACTTATCCCATAGACACCACCATTACCCAAACAATAAATTAATATGTCATGCACACTATTAGTTAAATAGCTCATGCACCCACCTAAAAGTACATTGAAATCACCCCCCCCACCTCCCCACCTCCCCACACTTACCTTCTCTCATTCCAGCACTGCAGAGTCTTCTGTCTCCCTCTCTTGCTGCCAGCACGCATGGGACGGCTCACATCATGTGGTGCATGCACCATGTGTTAGGAGGTAAGCAGGGGAAAAAAGAGGGGCACATTGTCTCAGAAAAGTTACAATTAACCTGTCCATTCACATACTATTGGTAAACTTAGTGAGAACATTCAGTGCCACCCCTGACCTTGGCTACATGGGAATAACCTTTGTGGGCCAGTTGTGTATTTAGATACATAAATATAAATATAGAGAATATTTATATCTAATATATAATAAATGTCTAGTGGCGTCTTTCTGTGTGTGGAAAAAATAAAACCGAGCTGCAGCGCCACCTGCTGGGCAGAGTTATACACTGACCTACTAAATTCTTAGTGTGTGTGGGGGAAAAAATTCAAAAAGGGCTGAAATTTGGTAGGGCTCAAACTCATTTTTGTGAGGAAATTTTACCTCATGAACACACATGTGTAGAGGCGTGCGTTAGTGTGTGTGTGGAAAAAACTATTTTCTCAGAAAGGGCTCATCCAATTGACCTGAAATTTGGTATACTGACATTATTTGACAAAAAAAAATTAGAATAGTCAAGTCAGTTAACTTCCATCATCCCCCCTTCCCCCCGTGGGAGGGGTAGTAAAGGCTAAATTTACGAGTTGAGGGGTCAAACTCATTTTCGTGAGGTAATTTTACCTCATGAACACACATTAAAAAGGCCGCTTGCGTCGGGAAGTAACGCTCTTCCCCTGAGGAGGCCTGGGCTAGGCCCAAATGCATGACAAGAACCTTTTTAAGACCTTAAGTAGCTTGATTTGACTAGAATGCATGAGTATAATGCACGGGTTAACTTGTGTATATATATATATATATATATATATATATATATATATATATATATATATTTTTTTTTTTAATAGTAATGGAACCAACAAGTAACTGTTCATGTTATGCCATACAGTGATGCCCCCAAACAATATTATGCCACATTGATCAATTAATGCCACAATTCATATTATGGCATAGAGTAATGCCCCCAAACCATATAATGCCACGCAGAAGTGGCCTCAAATAATATTATGTCACATTGTTCAATTTATGGCACAATTCATATTATGGTACAGAGTAATGCCTCCAAATCATAATATGGCACAGAGTAATTCCTCCAAATTATATTATGGCACAGAGTACTGCCCCAATTCACATTATGCCAAGAACATGCTACCCACCCAGGTAAGAAGGGAACATTGTCAAGTACGAAAAAAAACAAAATTACAATAAAATAAAGCAAACATGACTTACGTCTGCTTCATCTCCTCTTGGTGGTTAGCTGGGCAAGCTCCTCAAGGCTCCTATAGGCTGCCGGCGTAGCAATGTCATGACGTGTGCGACTCTTAGAGAGGAGGTTCTAGTTAAATTTATCCATGGCTCTTGCACTACTCATACTTTGTAACTTTTGGACTCGTGTTGACCCCACCTACATAGAAAGGGGTGTGTGGTCCTAAAGCATCGGGCCCACTGGGGATACCCCTGATGTCCAGGTGGGGCAGCCTGAAGCTGCTCACTGCGCAGCACAATGTTTTGAGGCAAGTGTTGCAGATTATGCTTCTTTCATTAATTCAAGAGACACACACTAGGAAGTGCTTTGTGGAATAGCTTTTGTATTAAACAGTGTAGTTATCCCAGTACACAGATATAACACAATTTTGCAGGTAAAACCAGTATGAGAACAAATCAGAACATTCTTTGTACAACAGAGTACATTGCTGTTACAGAGTGACAAAACAGTAACACATTAAGGAACAGCGCCACCTGCAGTCCCTCCATTGTAATCACTCAAGCAACATTGATCTGAGTCTCTTGCAGTACTTTAAATCAAGACAGACAGATTCACTTCCTTAACCATTAGCAGCGATTTTGCCATAAACAACACCATCTTGAGGTACTTTTCCATGTATGTACCCATATAAACCCTAAAATAATAAAAGCAGATGTGTTAGGTGTATACAGTATATTTGCAAATTGGAGTTTGTATGTTCTCCCCGTGTTTGAGTGGGTTTCCTCCGGGTGATCCGGTTTCCTCCCACACGCCAAAAACATACTGGTAGGTTAATTGACTGCTATCAAAATTGACCCTAGTATCTGTGTGTGTGTATGTTATTGAATTTAGACTGTAAGCTCCAATGGGGCAGGGACTGATGTAAGTGAGTTTTCTGTACAGCGCTGCGGAATCAGTGGCGCTATATAAATAAATGATGATGATGATGTGTATTGCTAATAAACTTAACATAGTGCTTTTGATACTAAACTTGTCTTACCTCTAATTAATGAAACTACCAGTATACATCTAAGACTTCTGTTTTATTATTATTATTTTAGATGCAGGTTTTACATTCTGTTCTTGTATTTGTTTTTTTTGCACTTGTTTTTTAGACCCGGCACCTATTTGCAACTTTTTTCTGTTTTATATCGATTTAGCAACTTGTTTTGTTTTTTTGTGCGCCAAAAATGATCATTCTTAACTGTCCCAAAAAGTATGCAGAAGTGATGTCACATAAGAGACATATTAAGGTTTACAATTCAAAAACAAATTCCTGTGGAAGCATGTGATATATTACAATTACATAAGTCATTATTCTGTAAAAATAGAATAATGACTTGTGGAATAAATACATCTTAAAACACGAAATACATTTCAATCTTTCCAAGAATATGGAAACCTTTGATCAAAACTGTACATGGATATCCGTTTTATAAGGTTGTGCTGTTGTAAGATATGCAATGCTAATGGTGATTAAATAGTGCAATAATACGCCTCCCCTCCGCGAACGAACGTGCACTAAACATTGCCCTGTACTGTACAGCAGCCGCGGCGCTGTCATAGAAGCGTCCATGGCGGTGCTGTATTGTATGCCGCGGACGCTTCTTTGACAGCGCCGCGGCTGCTGTACAGTACAGCATCGCTAAAATGGAGCTGCAGCTCTCTCTCTATATATTTTTTTTGGGGGGGGGGAAGAGGGGGGGAAAGAGGGGGGGAAAGGGGGGGAACCACCCCTTAAAAATCCTGCATTTGCCCCTGGCACACTAACACCTTTTCCTTTACACTATGCACAGGTCTAAGAACATCAAGCTTAGATACAAATAGTGGGAAAAATTAGGTGCTGATGTGTTACCTCACGAGCAAAAGCATATAAACAATATAAATATTATAAAAAATATAAATATATTTACATCATTTTTGAGTGAGCTGTGATTTTAAATCTTCTGAATCTTGACTTGTTCCGCATTAATCATAAAAGTAAACAGAAAAGAAAAACATAGTGCAATCCTGATTTTAGATATTGTTCTATGTGTGTATAGAAATAATGATTTAGTAAGTAAAACAAGATGATAAATTCCTTCTTTCCCCTGTGAAGTAACAAATTAATGGAACCTCTCTTTTTGTAAGACGTCAAAATCTAAATTCAGAAGATGCATAAGTGAGATGTAATTCCACATGTACTCCCCTTGTGATTCAAAACTTACTAAAACTTTTCTTGAAGGATAACTTTTAAATAGTTTTTCTACATGTCTTTCAGAATATAAGGATCATTTCATTCTTCTCATTGGATTTTTGCTCATAAAAATAAAATGCAGAAGAATTCTAGCATGATATTGTTTTTTCTTAAAATTCTAAATTTATTACAAAAATAAGAAAAGCACTCACATTTTACAACACATAAAATTGAATAAGCATAGATACTCCTAGCAGAAGGAAGACAAAATAGGCATAGTTCTAGCAGCAATAAATAGACGTTTTATTCTCCTGGGATTCTGCCAGTTCTAAAGCCAATCTATTCCTCCTTAGGATGTCATTTGTTAGGGTAACAACTACAACACTCCACTCTCCTTTCCAAAGTCAAAATGCGTTGAAAAGGAAAAGCATTATTAAGACCATAATTTGTTTTCCAGGAGGATTTCTACAGTCAAGTCCATAAATATTGGGACATCGACACAATTCTCATATTTTGGGCTCTATACACCACCACAATGGATTTGAACTGAAACTAACAAGATGTGCTTTAACTGCAGAGTCTCAGCTTTAATTTGAGGGTATTTACATCCAAATCAGGTGAACGGTGTAGGAATTGCACCGGTTTCTATATGTGCCTCACACTTTTTAAGGGACCAAAAGTAATGGGACAATTGACTCAAAACCTATTTCATGGACATGTGTGGGCTATTCCCTCATTATGTCATCGTCAATTAAGCTGGTAAAAGGTCTGGAGTTGATTCTAGGTGTGACATTTGCATTTGGAATCTGTTGCTGAGGAAACCCACCTCTCTAGTCATCATATTTAAAAAAAGGGATTCATAGTCCAAGGTGGTCCTTGGACATCATCTGTCTTTGTGCCCAATGATGGCAGAGAGGTCACCTCCAAAGACCAGCTGATGGGTCATTAAAAGGCTTTATCTCACTAAAACATTTACTCTTCCACTTTGTTTGAGGCCCCAAAATATTAATAAGCTTTAGATCATGGCCCCTCACCCTGATATCCAAAATCATACATCTAACCTGCTGAATGTTTATCAAACCAGTAAAAAGCTCTGGCAACCCACCTTACAGCTCAGCTGAATAGGACAATAAGAGAGATCCTTTCTCCACTCATGCCTGGCTTTGTGAATATCAGCAAGGCACCCCATCCTATTTTCCTGGATAAATAAAAGTACATTCTCAATCGTGCTGGAAAAATCGATGGCCATGTAGTTCAGTAAGAATAGACACCACATTAATGGTGGTGAATCGAAAGAGCTGGGGATCCATCATTCAGGGTTTAAGAAGCAGGAAATGTTCATCTCCTTTTTGTCTTTCTTTGTTTCTCTTTGTCAGAGTATCATCTCATCTGATAATACCTGAAGGAAGAGCATCACTCTCTGAAAGGATTACCTTCTCATAATCATCTTGTCCCTCACCTAACTTTTTGTCTTTATCTTTGTGTTTGTTTATGACATCTCTAGCAAGGCTAACCACCCTCCCTTTCCTAGGACCCATCCCATTCACTATACCTTTATGAGCTCTCCCAGTTACTCCCCCTTCCTCCCCCCTGGATCTTTAAGGGGTAAATTAATAACTGCCTCATTGATATGAACTATTGGGAATTGTTTTAACATGGGAGGAATTTGAGCACCCCCATCTACCCCATCCACATGGCCCCCCGCCTTACTGAACTCTTTCCTCCCCTTCTACTTCCCATACACTACATCCATACCCTCCTCATCTGCAACCTACTTCACCCTTGCTTCCCTAACTCTCACTATTTTTGGTGTTTTACCCTTTCTCTTACCCCTAGGGGTAAATTTATCAAGCTGCTGGTTTAAAATAGTGGAGATGTTGTCTATAGCCACCAATCAGATTCTAGCAGTCATTTTGTCAAATGTACTAAATAAATGATAGCTAGAACCTTATTGGTTGCTATAGGCAACATCTCAACCGATAAATGTAATCCCTACTGCAGTAGATACTAGTTTCACTGGTGGACAGACTATTACTTAATATTATGTTACCTGCCTTCACCTTTTCTTCTTCCCTTTGCACTAATAACCTATTTTCCTTGACTGCTGTCTTAACAGGGGTTACTAATTTTTTGTGAAAGGGGGGGCAGATTTAGCATTCTCTTGTGCTGAAGGCTTTGATGTGGTAACCTGCTCCGAGAGCCTTGTGGAAACCACTTTCAACAGTGGAATAGAAGTTCTCTGTGCATCTAATTCACCTGATTGTTAACAGAACTTTCCACTAATACACTTACTTCCCCCATCTCCTCATCTGATACCCTTTTGGCGCATGCCCTAGCTGCTGACACATCAAACACATTTTTTTCTGTGCATATAATGCTGAGAAGTCTAAATTATCCTTATTTCTGACAATGGTGGGGCTGTCTTGCATAAAAACATTGTATTCTGTCTCACCCCCAACATAAGCAGCAGATGGACTATGGACAGGTCCAGAGACAAAATAATGGATCCTTACCCAGGCTGATAAAGTTCCATCCCACACCTTTTTCTCCTCATCTGGCACATTAGCTAGAGTGGTGTATACATATGTATATCTATGTAGCCAGTACATATTATCAACATGGGACAAAGATTCATTTTGAACAAGCAGTGTACCCTTCATTAATTCTTATCTAGTAACAGGTTTGATTGGAACTCCCTTCACCTGTCCATCTCCTTAATTCTCCTCAATATCTGCACAAAATGTTGTAGCCTGATGTAAGTGCAGAAACTGTCATTGTATTCTGTGCAATTAAAGGGATGGATGAAGACAAAAAAGGTCCGATGTTAAAACCCCCAATTTGGACATCATAGCTAATGCAACGTCTCATGCTGGAGAAGTGGTGGAGGACCTTCCCCTGAACATTTCAGTTGCACAATATACCTCTTCTTAGGTGGCAGACCAATAGCACTTGGTTGATTACCGGTACTTATTACCGGCTCACACCTAACAGCCTTGGCATATGATACGAGGGAGCTTTACCTCCATTTTCACTTGTGCCATTTGAGACTGACCCTGTCTCATTTGTGCTTTCACTACGTCTCCAACCTGCTACAACATGTCTATGGCCACATCTGAGCCGCTTACATCAGTGCTGGGATTTACAGCATCTACAGCTTTAACTCTTCCACTATCATTACTAAACCCTGGAGCTGTCTGGCTCTTTGTCTAACTTCCATTGAAAACTCCTTTAGTTATCTTGTTAGTGCCTAGGTTTATGTAAACAATTTTTCTGTGATGGAACCGCGGTAAAAAAAATGGGGCAGAGAAATATGTCAGGGATTTGATTCTAAGATTTAAATTGATCGTAATCTCTCTAACCCTTGCTTTTAGCACATAAATTAACATTTGCTTTGCCACTATTATCTATCACAGACAGTTTACCTTCACTGTTAGCACTCACAGTGGACGCATTAATCTCTGCTTTGCTGCTGCCATCTTCCCCAGAGAGATTACTTTTACTTCTAGCACTCACAACAGGCACTTTAATATTTGCACTGCAGCTGTTATAGATTTAAGCAAAGTGTTTAAATCTAGGGACCTTGGGAACAGAAGGGTTAAAAAGAATTCTTGGTTTCAAGTCCATTCTTTGTGAAATGAGTACAGTAATGTTGGGAAAGAGTGAATCTCATTTCCTCACACCCTTTGCTCATTTCAGCGTTAAAAATAAAAATTCATGGTTGATTTATTGTTTTGAACTATAGGATATCCTTGTTACGAGCTGCGGCGGTGCCCAGCCGCCGCGACTCACTCACCTGCGTCCCGGCCGTCGCTATGGCGACCGGGACGTCACTTCCGGCCCTGACCCGGCCGTTGCCGGGGCAACGAGAAGACGCTTCGGCGCTGCGTCCCGGCAATGAGAGGAAGCCGGGCGCAGCGCTCACCATATGTTCTAGCCTGTGGGCTAATTAATGCAGCCTATTAATTATGCTGGGGGCTGTGTCTAATTCAGAGCTAGGCTCTGATTGGTGGCCACTGGTATTTAAGGCAATGAGGTCTGCTGCCTCATTGCCAGTTATAGCTCCTGTGTTCCAGTCTGCTAACCTGCTAGTTCCTGTCCTGTATCCTGATATCTCTATTTGACTCCCCGTGTATGACCCTTGGCTTTGATTTGGACCTTGCTCGTGTTTCCTGTGACCCTGATCTTTGGCCTGTTTACTCGTTCTGCTATTTGCCTGTGACCCCTGACCTCAGCTTGTTCATCGATACCGTTGTCTGCTGCCGGCCCTTGACCTCTGCATGGACCTGACTCCTCTTGCCTGGGTTCTCCCCAGCTGGTACGCACTTCACGACCCTCTGTCAGTCTGCAGCCCAGTCTGTCCCCACCATCAGGGGCTCCAGTGAACACCTGACTGGCAGAGTAGATTCCGGGTTGTGTTGTGCCGGCTGGAGGGGTTCCTAACATTATAACCGGCCCACTCACGGAGACGAGGTTGGAATGGATGCAAGTGGATCCTCACCGTCTCTGGCACAAGCCCTAGCAGCCCATGTTGAGTCCTTATATCAGATGATCCAGGGATTGGCTGAGCGTCTGTCTGTTCAAGAAGAAGCCGCAAAAGTGTCACAACCCACTCCAAGTTCCGTCTGTGAACCTAAGATGAACTTGCCGGATCGCTTCTCTGGAAATAGGTCCCTGTTTCGGAATTTCAGGGAGAGCTGCAAGCTCTATATCCGATTGAGACCCCGCTCCTCCGGGTCAGAGCATCAAAGAATCGGGATTATCATTTCCCTTCTACAGGGTGACCCCCAGTCCTGGGCGTTTTCCTTGCCGCAGACCAGTCCTGCCATGCAGTCAGTAGACGCTTTCTTCGAGGCGTTAGGTCTACTATATGACGACCCGGACCGTACTGCCTCCGCTGAAACTCATCTACGGGCCTTGAAACAAGGCCGGCGCTCGGCAGAGGAATACTGCGCTGAATTCCGTAGATGGTCACCTGATAGTGGATGGAATGATCCTGCCTTGCGGAGTCAGTTCCGTCTTGGCCTGTCGGAACAGGTCAAAGACTCTTTGGTGCAGTACCCATCTCCTACCCCTCTGGAGGATCTGATGCACCTCTCCATTAAAATCGACAGGAGATTTAAAGAGCGGAAAATCGAAAAGGAGACATCATCACCTCTATCCGGCTTCATTCCTGTTCCCACGGATGGTGAGGAACCCATGCAATTGGGGGCGTATCGTCTCTCCCCTGAGGAAAGAGACAGGAGAAGATCACAGGGCCTATGTCTCTATTGCGGCACAAAAGGCCACTTCTCCCGTTCCTGCCCGAATAAGCCGGGAAAAGAGCATGCCTAGGGAACGAGGGGAAAGTTCACCTAGGTCTGCAGATTGTCTCCCCGAAAAACGCCGTATTGATCCCTGCACAGCTCATGTTTAGTGCTCGTTCAATGGACCTGTCTGCCTTCGTTGATAGTGGAGCTGCAGGCAACTTCCTGGACATCGGGTTCGCCCGCGCTGCTAAAATTCCGATGGTAAAACTCAAGTCCGCTATTACTGTCTGTGGCTTAGATGGAGGTCCGTTGCCTGGTGGAAAGATTTCCTGGGAGACCTCGCCACTACAATTAAAAATCGGAGCTCTCCATTCAGAGTCAATAACCTTTCTTCTTATCGATTGTTCATCAGTTCCCTTGATCTTGGGTCACCCATGGCTTTCCCGTCATAACCCTGTCATGGACTGGGTAAAAGGAGAAATTGTCCAGTGGAGCTCTTACTGTACACAGTCCTGCTTGTCACTGCCCCTGCGGGTGATTCAGTCTATTCCGGAGCAGCTTCCCTCACAATATCATGAGTTCTGGGATGTGTTCTCCAAGAAAGCTGCTGACATCTTACCACCACACCGTGACTTTGACTGTGCCATCGAGCTTATTCCTGGTTCCAAGTTGCCTAAGGGTCGCCTGTACTCTCTCTCTGGTCCGGAGACCAAGTCCATGCAGGAATACATTGAAGAAAATCTGGAGAAGGGCTTCATCAGGCCATCTAAATCTCCCGTAGGAGCAGGATGCTTCTTTGTATCCAAAAAGGACGGAGGACTAAGACCCTGTATTGATTACCGGGGATTGAATCTTATTACAATCAAGAATACCTATCCCCTTCCGCTCATCTCCGTATTATTTGATCAGCTGAGAGGTGCTACTGTCTTCTCAAAAATCGATCTTCGTGGAGCGTATAACCTCATCCGTATCAAGGAGGGAGACGAGTGGAAGACGGCATACAATACGCACTCTGGCCATTATGAATACTTGGTTATGCCGTTCAGTCTTAGCAATGCACCTGCAGTATTCCAGGACTTAATCAATGAGGTTCTTCGGGACTTTCTTGGTAGTTTCGTGGTCGTCTATTTAGATGATATCCTCATCTATTCCAGATCTCTGTCTGTACATCAGAATCACGTTAAACAAGTTCTACGAAGAATGCGAGAGAAGCACCTTTACGCCAAACTAGAAAAGTGTGAGTTCGAGGTGCAGAAAGTATCCTTTTTAGGTTACATAATCTCTTCTGAGGGATTCTCCATGGATCCAACTAAGGTTCAGGCTATTCTAGATTGGGTGCAACCAAACAACCTTAAGGCGGTGCAGAGGTTTCTGGGCTTCTCCAATTATTATAGAAGGTTCATTCCAGGTTTTGCGGACATCGTGGCTCCCATTGTCGCCCTAACCCGTAAAGGGATGGATCCAACTAATTGGTTGCCTCAAGCAGTAGCCTCATTCGAAAGCCTGAAAAAAGCCTTTGTCTCCGCTCAGGTCCTTAGACACCCGGATCCAGCTAAACCATTTGTTCTTGAGGTCGACGCCTCTGACGTCGGTGCTGGGTCTATACTATCACAGAAGGACCCTCATACTAATCGTCTACACCCGTGTGCCTATTTCTCCCATCAGTTCTCTTCAGCAGAAGCCAACTATGATGTCGGGAATAGGGAACTGTTGGCAATCAAATGGGCCTTCGAGGAGTGGCAACATTGGCTGGAGGGTGCTCCACATCAGATCTCTGTCATTACCGACCACAAGAACTTGCAATATATACAATCGGCCAAACGTCTAAATCCCAGACAGGCCCGTTGGTCGTTGTTCTTTACCCGGTTCAATTTCCTGATCACCTATCGACCGGGTTCCAAAAATGTCCGGGCAGATGCTCTGTCCAGAAGTTTCTTGGCACACCACGTTCCAGTTTCGAACCCAGAGCCTATTATTCCTCCTTCCATAATCCATGTTGGATTAACCCAAGATCTGAGTATCACACTTCAGAGATTCCAGAAATTAGCCCCTGATACTACTCCGGAACAACGTCTTTTTGTTCCAGTCCATCTAAGGAAGGCGATTCTTGCAGAGGCGCATAATAGTAGGTCTGCTGGACACCCTGGAGTTTATAAGACGCTGGAGATCCTTTCCCGTACGGTCTGGTGGCCATCCTTGTCCGCTGACATCAAAAGTCATGTCCTCTCGTGTGAAATTTGTGCCAGGAACAAAGTCCCCAGGACTCGCCCAGTGGGTCAATTGCTTCCATTGCCCATTCCTGCAAAACCTTGGACACATTTGTCCATGGATTTTATTGTTGATTTGCCACCTTCTGCAGGACATAATACTATTTGGGTTGTGGTGGACCGTTTCAGTAAAATGGCACATTTCATCCCATTAACCAGGCTTCCTACAGCTCGAGATCTGGCCATTCTCTTCATACAACATGTTTTCCGGCTCCATGGCCTTCCTTCCGATATTGTTTCTGATCGTGGTTCACAATTCATAGCACAATTCTGGAAATCCTTCTGCACCCTCCTCGGAATCCGGATCAGTCTGTCATCTGCATACCACCCTCAGTCTAAAGTCTAACGGGCAAACTGAAAGGGTTAACCAAGCACTTGAACAGTTCCTCCGATGTTATTCCTCAGAATTCCATGACAATTGGTTATCTTTGCTGCCTTGGGCAGAGTTTGCCTACAATAACTCATCTCACTCATCTACTCAAACTTCCCAGTTCTACTGTAACTTCGGTTTCCATCCCAGGTCTAATTCTCTGTACTCTCTCAAATCTGCTGGTATTCCGGAGATTCATTCCACAGCTGCTGATCTGAAAGTAATTTGGGGGAAAGTTCAGTCCTCCTTGAAAAAATCCTCATTGTCGGCCAAAAAATTTTCAGATCGCCACCGTACCACCTGCCCATTCAAAGTGGGCCAGAAAGTATGGCTATCAACTAGAAATCTTAGGCTCAGACAGCCTTGTAAAAAACTAGGACCTAAATTTATTGGGCCGTTCATGATTACCAAACAGATCAATCCGGTAGCTTTTAGATTGAAGATTCCTAGCTCACTAAAAATTCCGAACACATTTCATTGTTCATTGTTGAAGCCGGTATTGTATCCTAGCCAATCCTCAACTGTGCCTGGGGGAAGTTCGAGGAAGCCACTAAGATATATGGTTCAAAGGATTTTAGATTCCAAAAAAGTGCAAGGACAGGTGCACTTCCTGGTGCAGTGGAGGAATCGCGGGTTAGAAGAGCGATCTTGGGTTCCGCGAAGACAAATCCATGCCCCTAAACAATTGAAGGAATTCTTCAGGAGGTTCCCAAGAAAACCTGGATGTCGGGGTCCCTCGACCCCTCCTCAAGGGGGGGGTACTGTTACGAGCCGCGGCGGTGCCCAGCCGCCGCGACTCACTCACCTGCGTCCCGGCCGTCGCTATGGCGACCGGGACGTCACTTCCGGCCCTGACCCGGCCGTTGCCGGGGCAACGAGAAGACGCTTCGGCGCTGCGTCCCGGCAATGAGAGGAAGCCGGGCGCAGCGCTCACCATATGTTCTAGCCTGTGGGCTAATTAATGCAGCCTATTAATTATGCTGGGGGCTGTGTCTAATTCAGAGCTAGGCTCTGATTGGTGGCCACTGGTATTTAAGGCAATGAGGTCTGCTGCCTCATTGCCAGTTATAGCTCCTGTGTTCCAGTCTGCTAACCTGCTAGTTCCTGTCCTGTATCCTGATATCTCTATTTGACTCCCCGTGTATGACCCTTGGCTTTGATTTGGACCTTGCTCGTGTTTCCTGTGACCCTGATCTTTGGCCTGTTTACCCGTTCTGCTATTTGCCTGTGACCCCTGACCTCAGCTTGTTCATCGATACCGTTGTCTGCTGCCGGCCCTTGACCTCTGCGTGGACCTGACTCCTCTTGCCTGGGTTCTCCCCAGCTGGTACGCACTTCACGACCCTCTGTCAGTCTGCAGCCCAGTCTGTCCCCACCATCAGGGGCTCCAGTGAACACCTGACTGGCAGAGTAGATTCCGGGTTGTGTTGTGCCGGCTGGAGGGGTTCCTAACAATCCTAAGGATCTCCTAATCTCTTAATTTCTGTATGAACACAAGATGTCACTTTTGCACACAACTGCTTTGTGCACTTTACTTTTAAAATGCGCTTCAAACATAAACTGTAGACAATATACATGTACAAGTCTACTTGTGGAAGAGGGTCGTAAATCTGTAACTGAGCTATGTAAATACAAATAATAATCATAACAAGCAGCATTATAAGAAAGCTGTGCAGAGTGGAAGCAAAAGTAAATTTACTGGGGGTAGTATAAGGGTTCCTTGGTGAACATAAGGATAGATGGAAGAGGAAAAGGAGAGATACATGTATGTATCAAGCTGAGAGTTTTCCGGCGGGTTTGAAAAACCAATCAGATTCTAGCTATCATTTATTTAGTACATTCTACGAAATGATAGCTAGAATCTGATTGGTTGCTATAGGCAACATCTCCACTTTTCAAACCCGCAGGCAAACTCTCGGCTTAATACATTTACCCCCAGGTGTACAATAAATTTACTTAAGTCTGCTTCAGCATATGTAGCCAAAGTAAGACCGGGCTGTGTGAAGATTCTGAGCAGGACATATGCATATTTCTTAATGAAGAAAAATCATAGAAGTTAGCTCACAGTTCATACATACTAGAGATGAGCGCACTCGGATTTCTGAAATCCGAGCCCACCCGAACGTTGCCGATCCGAGTCGGATCCGAGACAGATCCGGGTATTGGCGCCAAATTCAAATCTAAAACTGAGGCTCTGACTCATAATCCCGTTGTCGGATCTCGCGATACTCGGATCCTATAAATTCCCCGCTAGTCGCCGCCATCTTCACTCGGGCATTGATCAGGGTAGAGGGAGGGTGTGTTAGGTGGTCCTCTGTCCTGGTAGATCTCGTGCTGTGCTGTTTAGTTCTGTGCTGTGCTGTTTAGTTCTGTGCTGTGCTGTGCTGTGCTGTATTCTGCAGTATCAGTCCAGTGGTGCTGTGTGCTGTGCTCTGTCCTTCTGAGGTCAGTGGTGCTGCTGGGTCCTGTGCTGTGTCCTGTTCACTCCAGTGGTGCTGTGTCCTGTGCTCTGTGCTTCTAAGGGCATAGTTATTTCCCCAATATTCCCCTGTGTTTAAAAAAATAAAAAAAAGTTATTTAAAAAAATACCAAAAACTAATTTAATTTTTTTTAATTACCACAAAATTTGCACAACCAATCCTGCAGTATAAGCCCATTGGTACTGCAATATTACCAAGTTCACACATTCAGCAGTAAAAGTCCAGTGGTACTGCAATATTACAAAGTTCACACATTCTGCAGTATCAGTCCAGTGGTGCTGTGTCCTGTGCTCTGTCCTGCTGAGTTCCGTAGTGCTGCTGGGTCCTGTGCCGTGTCCTGTTCAGTCCAGTGGTGCTGTGTCCTGTGCTCTGTGCTTCTAAGGGCATAGTTATTTCCCCATTATTCCCAAGTTTTTAAAAAATAAAAAAAAAGTAAAAAAAAATAAAAAATTAAAAATTAAAAAAAATATATATAATTATAACCAAATTTGCAAAACCAATCCAGCAGTATAAGTCCATTGGTACTGCAATATTACAAAGTTCACACATTCTGGAGTATCAGTCCATTGGTGCTGTGTCCTGTGCTCTGTCCTGCTGAGTTCCGTAGTGCTGCTGGGTCCTGTGCCGTGTCCTGTTCAGTCCAGTGGTGCTGTGTCCTGTGCTCTGTGCTTCTAAGGGCATAGTTATTTCCCCATTATTCCCAAGTTTTTAAAAAATAAAAAAAAAGTAAAAAAAAATTAAAAATTAAAAATTAAAAAAAAAAATATATAATTATAACCAAATTTGCAAAACCAATCCAGCAGTATAAGTCCATTGGTACTGCTATATTACCAAGTTCACACATTCTGCAGTATCTTGTACTACATATAATGGAGACCAAAAATTTGGAGGATAAAGTAGGGAAAGATCAAGACCCACTTCCTCCTAATGCTGAAGCTGCTGCCATTAGTCATGACATAGACGATGAAATGCCATCAACGTCGTCTTCCAAGCCCGATGCCCAATCTCGTAGTACCGGGCATGTAAAATCCAAAAAGCCCAAGTTAAGAAAAAGTAGCAAAAAGAGAAACTTAAAATCATCTGAGGAGAAACGTAAAGTTGCCAATATGCCATTTATGACACGGAGTGGCAAGGAACGGCTTAGGCCCTGGCCCGTGTTCATGACTAGTGGTTCAGCTTCACCCACGGATCTTAGCCCTCCTCCTCCTCCCCCCCCTACAAAAAATTGAAGAGAGTTATGCTGTCAGCAACAAAACAGCAAACAACTCTGCCTTCTAAAGAGAAATTATCACAAATCCACAAGGCGAGTCCAAGGATGTTGGTGGTTGTCAAGCCTGACCTTCCCATCACTGTACGGGAAGAGGTGGCTCGGGAGGAGGCTATTGATGATGTAGCTGGCGCTGTGGAGGAACTTGATGAGGATGGTGATGTGGTTATTGTAAATGAGGCACCAGGGGGGGAAACAGCTGATGTCCATAAGATGAAAAAGCCCATCGTCATGCCTGGTCAGAAGACCAAAAAATGCACCTCTTCGGTCTGGAGTTATTTTTATCCAAATCCAGACAACCAATGTATGGCCATATGTAGCTTATGTAAAGCTCAAATAAGCAGGGGTAAGGATCTTGCCCACCTAGGAACATCCTCCCTTATACGTAACCTGAATAACCTTCATAGTTCAGTGGTTAGTTCAGGAACTGGGGCTAGGACCCTCATCGGTACAGGGACACCTAAATCCCGTGGTCCAGTTGGATACACACCAGCAACACCCTCCTCGTCAACTTCCTCCACAATCTCCATCAGATTCAGTCCTGCAGCCCAAGTCAGCAGCCAGACTGAGACCTCAAAAGTCGCCGGTGCACATCCCTAACACATACATTATTGTCCGATTTGGGTATTGTATTTTACAGTAACGTTTTTTATAAGTGTGAAAGAATATCTAATCTAGGGATGTGCACCGGCGACTTTTGAGGTCTCGTGTTTTGTGTTTTGGATCCGGATTTTTGTTATTTTTGGGGTTCGGATTTGTCTCGCAAAACACTTGACGAAAGGTCTCGGTTCGGATTTAAGGTTTTGGATTCGGATTTTTTTTGAAAAAAACATAAAAAGTTTAAAAATCAAGTTTTTGGGCTTATTTTCACTCCTACGCTATTATTAACCTCAATAACAGTCAATAACAAGCATTTCCACTAATTTACAGTGTATTCTGAACACCTCACAATATAGTTATTAGTCCAAAACGTTGCAACAAGGTATCTTTCTGGACTGCGTAGAGGAGTGGGTCACCACAATATATATTAAAAACCCTGAACTTTTATGATTCGCACCAATAAATGTACCTGGACTGCGTAGAGGAGTGGGTCACCACAATATATATTAAAAACCCTGAACTTTTATGAATCGCACCAATAAATGTACCTGGACTGCGTAGAGGAGTGGGTCACCACAATATATATTAAAAACCCTGAACTTTTATGATTCGCACCAATAAATGTACCTGGACTGCCTAGAGGAGTGGGTCACCACAATATATATAATAAGAAAACCATCAACTTGTATGATTCGCACCAATAAATGTACCTGGACTGCGTAGAGGAGTGGGTCACCACAATATATTAAAAACCCTGAACTTTTATGAATCGCACCAATAAATGTACCTGGACTGCGTAGAGGAGTGGGTCACCACAATATATTAAAAACCCTGAACTTTTATGAATCGCACCAATAAATGTACCTGGACTGCGTAGAGGAGTGGGTCACCACAATATATATAATAAGAAAACCATCAACTTGTATGATTCGCACCAATAAATGTACCTGGACTGCGTAGAGGAGTGGGTCACCACAATATATTAAAAACCCTGAACTTTTATGAATCGCAACAATAAATGTACCTGGACTGCGTAGAGGAGTGGGTCACCACAATATATATAAAAAGAAAACCATCAACTTGTATGATTCGCACCAATAAATGTACCTGGACTGCGTAGAGGAGTGGGTCACCACAATATATATTAAAAACCCTGAACTTTTATGAATCGCACCAATAAATGTACCTGGACTGCGTAGAGGAGTGGGTCACCACAATATATTAAAAACCCTGAACTTTTATGAATCGCACCAATAAATGTACCTGGACTGCGTAGAGGAGTGGGTCACCACAATATATTAAAAACCCTGAACTTTTATGAATCGCACCAATAAATGTACCTGGACTGCGTAGAGGAGTGGGTCACCACAATATATTAAAAACCCTGAACTTTTATGAATCGCACCAATAAATGTACCTGGACTGCGTAGAGGAGTGGGTCACCACAATATATTAAAAACCCTGAACTTTTATGAATCGCACCAATAAATGTACCTGGACTGCATAGAGGAGTGGGTCACCACAATATATTAAAAACCCTGAACTTTTATGAATCGCACCAATAAATGTACCTGGACTGCGTAGAGGAGTGGGTCACCACAATATATATAAAAAGAAAACCATCAACTTGTATGATTCGCACCAATACATGTACCTGGACTGCGTAGAGGAGTGGGTCACCACAATATATATTAAAAACCCTGAACTTTTATGAATCGCACCAATAAATGTACCTGGACTGCGTAGAGGAGTGGGTCACCACAATATATTAAAAACCCTGAACTTTTATGAATCGCACCAATAAATGTACCTGGACTGCGTAGAGGAGTGGGTCACCACAATATATTAAAAACCCTGAACTTTTATGAATCGCTCCAATAAATGTACCTGGACTGCGTAGAGGAGTGGGTCACCACAATATATTAAAAACCCTGAACTTTTATGAATCGCACCAATAAATGTACCTGGACTGCGTAGAGGAGTGGGTCACCACAATATATTAAAAACCCTGAACTTTTATGAATCGCACCAATAAATGTACCTGGACTGCGTAGAGGAGTGGGTCACCACAATATATATAATAAGAAAACCATCAACTTGTATGATTCGCACCAATAAATGTACCTGGACTGCGTAGAGGAGTGGGTCACCACAATATATTAAAAACCCTGAACTTTTATGAATCGCACCAATAAATGTACCTGGACTGCGTAGAGGAGTGGGTCACCACAATATATATTAAAAACCCTGAACTTTTATGAATCGCACCAATAAATGTACCTGGACTGCGTAGAGGAGTGGGTCACCACAATATATTAAAAACCCTGAACTTTTATGATTCGCACCAATAAATGTACCTGGACTGCGTAGAGGAGTGGGCACTGGGCACCACAATAAAATATATAAAAAACCTTCAACAGGTCTGCATTACACTACACATACGGCTGCTCCTCCATCCTCTCCATCATATACATGTTGGAGTTTTAGCGTGTGACAACCTCTTGTTTTTGATAATGTCAGTGCATTTTGAATATTTTTCAATTTGCCCCACACCACTGAATGTACTTTATCTATGATACGCATCTATCTATCTTGACTGCGTAGTGTGGTGGCCCCGGTACACAATTTGGTACCGAGGCCACAATATAATTAAAAAACCCTCCACGTGTCAGAATTCCACCAAACAAGTATCTGGACTGCATAGTGGGGTGGCCCCGGTACCCAATTTGATACCGGGGCCACAATAAAATAAATACACCCTCAACTGGTCTGAATTCCACCAAACAAGTATCTGGACTGCGTAGTGGGGTGGCCCCGGTACCCAATTTGATACCGGGGCCACAATAAAATAAATACACCCTCAACTGGTCTGAATTCCACCAAACAAGTATCTGGACTGCGTAGTGGGGTGGCCCCGGTACCCAATTTGATACCGGGGCCACAATACCTCCTCCAAACATGGTACAGACAATTCGTCATTGAGATCCCATCAAGTATGTTAAAGACAGACAGGGTCGAAGTGTTATTGGTTGACTTTGTAAAACAAAAAACTGTCCCTGTTGCACATAGTCGTGCAATGAAGACTGACTTTTTCATTTAAAGGCACCATCTTTCAAGTGTAGTGTTTGTAAGTCTAAGTCATATTATACTTTTGGTAAAATTGGTTTATTTTGTTCCTCTTTATGGTAACTACTAATAGAATTAAAGTATTAAATAGAAGCGGCAGTTCCTCTTTATGGTAATTAGTAATAGAATTAAAGTATTAAATAGAATTAAAGTATTAAATAGAATTAAAGTATTAAATAGAGTGGTATAGAGTTGTAGTGTGGTATAGATAGAGTGGTCCCCACAATATAATAATAAAACCCTCAACTGGTCTGAATTCCACCAAACAAGTATCTGGACTGCGTAGTGGGGTGGCTCCGGTACCCATTTTGATACCGGGGCCACAATAAAATAAATACACCCTCAACTGGTCTGAATTCCACCAAACAAGTATCTGGACTGCGTAGTGGGGTGGCCCCGGTACCCATTTTGATACCGGGGCCACAATAAAATAAATACACCCTCAACTGGTCTGAATTCCACCAAACAAGTATCTGGACTGCGTAGTGGGGTGGCCCCGGTACCCATTTTGATACCGGGGCCACAATAAAATAAATACACCCTCAACTGGTCTGAATTCCACCAAACAAGTATCTGGACTGCGTAGTGGGGTGGCCCCGGTACCCAATTTGATACCGGGGCCACATTACCTCCTCCAATTTCCAAGTGTAGTGTTTATAACATCTTAACACTACACTAATTCTAGCACGTCAAAACCTCTTGTTTTAAATAATGACAGGGCATTTAACTTTTGATTTAATTTATTGAATTTGTTGGCATTTTCTTTTACTTTTTGAACATGGCAAACGACTGTTGAATGGTCACATAATGGCAAAAAAAAAGTTGCAAGATGGAATTGTCCTTGGGCCCTCCCACCCACCCTTATGTTGTTGAAATAGGACATGCACACTTTAACAAACCAATCATTTCAGCGACAGGGCCTACCAAACAACTGTGGCTGAAATGATTGGTTTGTTTGGGCCCCCACACCAATAAAACAATTCGTCTCTCCCTGTACAAACTAAACAGGCTCTACTGAGGAAAGATGTCGTCCTTATCCTCAATCTCTGATTCCTCTCCCCCTACAGTGTGTACTTCCTCCTCCTCACACATTATCAATTCGTCCCCGCTGGACTCCACAACCACAGTCCCTCTGTACTGTCTGGAGGGCAGTGCTGTACTTCATTGAGGAATTGATTATTCATTTTTATAAACATCATTTTTTCAACGTTGTGAGGAAGCAACCTCCTTCGCCGCTCACTGACCAGGTTCCCCGCTGCACTAAAAACTCTTTCCGAGTACACACTGGAGGGGGGACAACTCAGTTAAAAAATAGAGCCAGTTTGTACAGGGGCTTCCAAACTGCCTTTTGGAGTTCTACCACGTCACTACCTCTAGTTAATTTAGATTGCAAGGCTTGTAAATATAAATACTTTGAAGATAAAAAAAAGCAGGCTGCACAGACTGTGGAGCTAGAAAGTGAAATTAAATGGACCACGTTACTTTGGTGGCTATCTATGCCCCCCCCCCCCCGCCCTACACTTGTAGTTGAATATAAATAAAGCAGCCTGCATAGACTGTAGAACTAGCAATTCAAATATACAAAGAAATGGACAAAGGCAGTTTGGTATCTGTCTGCATCAGATCCCCTCTCCACTAGGAGTAAAACAGAAAACTTTTCAGCCGTTATATAATCTAGAATATAAATAGAAATTGAGAAATGCAATTTGGTATCTGTCTGCATCATAATCATCAACATCCTCCTCAGCGCCAGCTACATCAATATCCTACTCCCAGTGTACAACATTCACACCTTCATTAGCCAAATCTGTAACTGGACTGTGGGTGATCCTTCCAGCATATGCAGAGGGCGTGCTGCAAATGCTGGATGGAGTCACCTCTTCCCGTACAGTGATGGGAAGGTCAGGGTTCACAACCAACAACACCCTTGGACTCGCCTTGGGGATTTGTGATGTCATCTGTTTAGAAGGCAGAGTTCTTTGCTGTTTTGTTGTTGTTGCTGACAGCATAACTCTCTTAAATTTTTTGTAGGGGGGGGGAGGAGGGCTTAGATCCTTGGGTGAAGCTGGACCACTAGTCATGAACACGGGACAGGGCCTAAGCCGTTCCTTGCCACTACTTGTCGTAATTGGCATATTGCCAACTTTACGTTTCTCCTCAGATGATTTTAAGTTTCTTTTTTTGCTGTTTTTTGAGAACTTGGGCTTTTTGGATTTTACATGCCCTGTACTAGGAGATTGGGCCTCGTGCTTGCCAGACGACGTTGATGGCATTTCATCGTCTATGTCATGACTAGTGGCAGCAGCTTCAGCATTAGGAGGAAGTGGGTCTTGATCTTTCCCTACTTTATCCTCCAAATTTTTGGTCTCCATTATATGTAGCACAAGATACTGCAGAATGTGTGAACTTGGTAATATTGCAGTACCAATGGACTTATACTGCTGGATTGGTTTTGCAAATTTGGTTATAATTATATATTTTTTTTTAATTTTTTATTTTTTATTTTTTTTTACTTTTTTTTTATTTTTTAAAAACTTTTGAATAATGGGGAAATAACTATGCCCTTAGAAGCACAGAGCACAGGACACAGCACCACTGGACTGAACAGGACACGGCACAGGACCCAGAAGCACTACGGAACTCAGCAGGACAGAGCACAGGACACAGCACCACTGGACTGATACTGCAGAATGTGTGAACTTTGTAATATTGCAGTACCACTGGACTTTTACTGCTGAATGTGTGAACTTGGTAATATTGCAGTACCAATGGGCTTATACTGCAGGATTGGTTGTGCAAATTTTGTGGTAATTAAAAAAAATTAAATTCGTTTTTGGTATTTTTTTAAATAACTTTTTTTTATTTTTTTAAACACAGGGGAATATTGGGGAAATAACTATGCCCTTAAAAGCACAGAGCACAGGACACAGCACCACTGGACTGAACAGGACACAGCACAGGACCCAGCAGCACCACTGACCTCAGAAGGACAGAGCACAACACACAGCACCACTGGACTGATACTGCAGAACACAGCACAGCACAGCACAGCACAGAACTAAACAGCACAGCACAGAACTAAACAGCACAGCACAGAACTAAACAGCACAGCACGAGATCTACCAGGACAGAGGACCACCTAACACACCCTCCCTCTACCCTGATCAATGCCCGAGTGAAGATGGCGGCGACTAGCGGGGAATTTATAGGATCCGAGTATCGCGAGATCCGACAACGGGATTATGAGTCAGAGCCTCAGTTTCAGATTTGAATTTGGCGCCAATACCCGGATCTGTCTCGGATCCGACTCGGATCGGCAACGTTCGGGTGGGCTCGGATTTCATAAATCCGAGTGCGCTCATCCCTAATCTAATCTGCACCTACAAAACCAGATCAAGAGTTCTTAAGTTTAATTCACATAGACATGTAAATTAGTAATGGGGCTAAATAAACACACAGCTCCACTCTCATAGATACTTGAGACAAGGATAAAGTGCACACATACTTGCTTTGGCTATTCGATGAATAACTTCTCAGGAGCCCTTTGAAGATAAACAGCCATTTTGTCCAAAATATCTTAACCAAACTAGGACCAGAAGTATATTTTACTTTTACTACCCTTTAGCAATATCTAAATTTTATCTACTGTATAACTACTGCTTATAAATGGATATATATACTTTACATAGAAAAGGAAGTTAGATTGAGATACATAGCAAAGATAGCAAAGACAGAGAGTAAAAGTTTTGAAATAAAAAGCAATTTAAAGTAAGAAATAGTGGTGAACAAAGAGTTAATTTAATTATTACTGCATTGCATTGATTATATCGAACAACATTATAATAGATATGTGTGAAAACTTTATGTACAAGATCTTATGTATTTATGTATTATATATATATATATATATATATATATATATATATATATATATAATCAGCATGCAAACAGATGGCTCCTCACACAGGTTTCTGCTGAACCACATTGACGTTTATTTACTTGTCAGAATGGATAAACACTCTTGGCAGTGTCTTCAGCAATCAAATGAAACATTCACTGGAATAAACATAGTCCAATAACCCTAAACGCTGGCTATAACAGCTGTGTTCCTAACTGGTCACCGGCCACTGTTTGCCAGCAGTCTCCCACTCAAGCCCAGCTTTTTAAGCTTCCTGTCAGGCCTTATTCTAGCTGACTCCTTAATTGATTAGACCAGGTACTCCATAGTGTGTGTGTGTGTGTGTGTGTGTGTGTGTGTGTGTGTGTGTGTCTATTTAACCCCCTTTGCACCTCTAGGCTGTGGTTTCCAAGGAAAACCATCACTCTTTTGTGTCCCAATTTTTCCACCTACTTCAAAAGACAGAGTTGACAGCACTCCGCAAGATATTTCCTCATATCAAATTCCACACACTTTACCCACTCTGTTCAATTTCTCCTACACTCCTCAATCCACATTCAATGCATTATTTCCAGTAACTGAATACATCATCTGACCCTGCAACCTTCCCCTCCACCCTATACCCTCCCAATTTCTCTGCTCTCTCTCCCTCACTGCATGCCCAACTCTAGCTCACCTCTTCAACCTGTCTCACTCCCCTGGCGCATTTCTTTAATCTTTTAAAAATGCGCTCACCTCACCTCTGAAGAAACCATTTCTTGATCCAGCCTCTCTCTTCAGCTATCACCCTACTTTGCTCTTCCTCTTTGCCTCCAAATTACTTGAGTGACTGGTGTAGAACCAGCTGTTTCATTCTCTCTCTGTAATCAGACTTCTGCCAGCAGCATTTCACCAAAACTGCTTTCACAAAAGTGATAAATGATGTACTTACAGCAAAGTCTAAGGGTCATTTCTACTTACTCACCTTCCTAGGCATCTTTGCTGCTTTTGACACTGTTGATCACCCTGTTCTCTTATACACCCTTCACTCAATTGGCCTTGATGACACAGTTATTTTCTGGTTCACGTCCTACCTATCGAACCGCTCCTTTAGTGAACTACCTCTGCACATCCTCCCCTTTGCTCCCAGTATCAGTTGGGGTCCCACAAGGCTCTGTTCTTGGCCAACCAAAAATATTACAAACTTTTAAATGTGTGCGGATATTATGTATAATACGAATCGAATTTATTATAAAACAGGTAATTAAAAACAGTTATAGACCCCTGCTCAGCGTATCTAATCAATCATATATACATATATATAATCAACAGTTCAGTATCAAATCATAAATTTACAGAGATGTCTTTTGTCAGCATGGTATGAAATTATGTCTAATTGTACACAGATATTCTAGTGTTGAAGGTCAACAGTTAATATATAT
This sequence comes from Mixophyes fleayi, assembly GCF_038048845.1. Classification (NCBI taxonomy): domain Eukaryota; kingdom Metazoa; phylum Chordata; class Amphibia; order Anura; family Limnodynastidae; genus Mixophyes; species Mixophyes fleayi. Next base: position 48,751,413 of record NC_134405.1, read on the forward strand.
TGACCCTAAGGCAATCAGAAATTTAGTACAGTTATATGATCCTTAACACTTCAGAGTATTAATTTCCAGAGATACTTAGCTGCAGTTTATTTGGTCTCCATATGAAGGTACAGATCTCAAGCTCAGTTTTAATGTGTTTATGGACCTTCGTGTCTGCAGTTGTAGACTCCTCCTTGCACTCAGTGTGATTCTGGAAAGCAAGCTGCCATGAAGCTTAGAACGCTGTGACCGTAATGATCGGCAGAACAATAAAGCTGATCTATTCAGAGGTGATCTCTGTAAGCTCTGTAGTAAGCAGATGAGTATTTGTTATGATCTGGTTACACTGGTATAACTTACCTTGCAATCTCTTTAGTTTTCAGTGACAGTAATCAGTACCTGTCTATTATAGAGTTGCGGATTATTAGGCACAATTATTTAATTATTTAATTAATGCCTGATTTCTGTACATTTTTTTTCCTTCTGTACCTTGCCCTTTGCTTTTCTCACTACATACCTCTTCTCTTGGGGAACTAATTCACTCATTCAGCCTCCAGTACCCCCTTTACGCTGATGACACCTAAATCTATATGTGTTCCCCTGACCTCTCCTGTTCTGTACTATCTTTTGTAACCAACTCTCTTTCTGCTCCACATGGATGTCCAAACGCTACCTAAAGCTCAACTTGTCCAAAACAGAACTTACCTTTCTTCTATATGTTATTCCTCTCACCCATGTATATCAACTTCACTACATTCTAAATGCTGCTGCAAGACTGATCTTCCTCTCCCACCACTTCACATCCGCCTGTCAGGACTTGATATGGGGCAGGACCTGTGTGCCTCTGTCCCCCCTGCCCCATGTGCCTCTGTCCTCCCTGCCCATGTGTGCCCAAACTGTTTGTGTGTTTCTGTCTTACATTGTGGCTGCCTGTTTCTTTCTCTCTCCCTTTTTGTGTGCATGTCTCCCTTGTCCCCCCATCCTATTTGTTTCCCCTTTTTTCCTATGTACCCCCACAACCCACAGGCCTATTGAACAACACCTTCTACCCCCTTGTCTTCCACATCTCCTCTTTTCACTCCATTTCTTCTCCTCTCCTGAATGTGGTAGGCAGCGTTGATAGCTGCCGATCTGAGGTGACGTAAAGGAACAAAGGCAAAACCGCATCCAGCGCCACATAACTGAACCTGAAAATTGAAAGCTGAGGCTGGCGGGTAAGCAAAACTTTCCTTTAATAACTTGTATGGGCTTTTTCTTCAGAGGTTTACCTCTGGATATAATACTGCTATCGCTGGAGGTAACCCCTACAGGTGGCTTTTGCACAGGGAAGCCTATTTAACACAAAATATCTGTCCTTTAACAGATTAAACACTTTATTGTGGGGTTTTTTCTTTTTAAATGCCCTATCCTTTGAATAATTGAAAAATAAATAAGTGTGTGTATATGTGTGTATATATATATATATATATATATATATATATATATATATATATGTATGTATACAATTGCACACCTGGGCTTGACAAGGTTTTACTGTGCATCATTGCTGGACCAATTAACCCCTTGAATTCTGATACTAATTGTTCAGCTGGGTTATCATCCTTCTATTCATCTCAGGTATTTATCACTTTTAACACTATTTATTATTTATATTAATAGTAATCCAGATCTAAGCATATTATTTCCAGCTATTGGAGTACATAAACCTTTTGAACTAATTATACAGAGAGACTATGCCACTGCTACACCACTTTACAAATAACTGCACTGCCTCCCTGTGTCCTCCAGAATCCAATTCAAATTACTCACCCTTTCCTGCATAACTCTCAACACCACACTTCATACATCTTAAATCTCATATCAAAATATGCCTATCGACCTCCTAGATCTACTACTAACCTGCACCTCACCTCGTCTCTGGTAACTATCTCTCACTCCCACCTACAAGACTTTGCTTGAGCTGCTCCCCACTTATGGAATTCACTACCATGCCCAATCAGGCTTTCCCACAGCCTTCAAAATTTTAGACTTTCTCTGAAAATCCATCTCTTTATTAGAGTTTACCTTATCCCAGATGATACTATTCACACTAATGCACCCTCACAACTGTCCCAATCTCCACTCTGAGCCACACTCACACTCTTGTATAGCTCTGCTCTCTTCCACTTAGTATATAAACTCTCTCATTTGCAGGGCTCTTCCTACCCTTTATTTTTGTGTCTACCACCATGTTCTTTAAATTCTAGAAAAGTGGAAGTGTCCGAGAGATTAGTGTATATCTGTATCTAAGATGCAATCTGATTAAGCAAATCTACCCCTTTCTTTATCAGCAAACGTTATAACCATGTGCTTGTTATTTAGTTTTAGATAGTTTAGGGCTTCCTTTTCTCATTTAATAAGGTTGGGGTCTTGTAATATCTTGTTTATCAGCTAAGAAATGAGCCCACGCTTGGTTGTTCCAATATTATGCATGGTACCAGCTACATGGCAATATAAACACCCTACGTGTATACAAAACAAAAGAAAGTTGTCTATCCTTATCATAACACTGTATAGCTATCTAAATGAAAACATTAGGTATTTGTTCAGTCTGCATTCCAGCATCAGGGATGCCTAATTGTATTCTTCAAACACCATTGAAACACATTCAAAATCAGATGCATTTACCTACTATGTTTAGGGGCTTACATCCAGCAAAGGTTGGCTTGTAAGTCACACCCATAAATGCCTTGAATAGTCCTATTAACTGCCAAAACAACACAAGGCAATATTGGGAAATAAAATCAGGGAAGTAGTAAACCCGGGCTTGGTTAATCTCATATTATACATGGTTCCAGCTACATGGAAATATAAATACCTTATATGTATACAAAACAAAAAGACAGTTGTTGACGATTCTTGTCCTTAGCACTGAATCTTACTCAATATCAGCTTCCAACAATGTTTGGAAAGTGTTAATGAAGTTGCCTTGAAATGTGGATTTTATTATTTAATGCAGTGTGCTTTTAATCTGAATCTGTATATTGTCCTTGTGTTTGTATAGATGACTTTTCTTTACGGTAATAATAGTTTTGAATTAATTTAATTTGAAGCTTGTTGTAAAAGTAAGGCCTGTATTCAGGTAGGAAAAATAGGTAGATCTTAGGTTTAGTTTGCTGAGATTAAAAAGGCCCTCAAACGTGTTATAGGTTTTGATCTTTTTCTAAATCTGGCCCTTCCCTTTTTGCCAATGTAACTTGCTATCCCATTTCCTTTATGTGAGTCCAGGGGGTAAATGTATTAGCCTGCGCTTTTTGCAAGACGCCGATAGTTGGCGACATTGCAGAGGAAATTTAAAGCGTCAATGGCCTTAGATGCTACAACACAATCAAGTTTCGCCTTTATCTTGTTTGGTGCATGTGTTCCTCCTTCAGTGGCATCGACAGTGGATAATTCAATGACTTGTCTACCTTCTTTAAAGTTTTCTGTAACTAAATAAGTATATGATTTGTGTGTGGGTTTTATGAAGTGTTAAAGTCATGAAGTTGTCTGGATGTCAGTTTCCTAATCAGGGAATGCCTTCTGGTGAGTCTAGATGTCTGAAAACTGTATTCTTTTCATATATTTGCTGATAACTGATATTCAGTTTTTACATGTAGTATTAATGTTGATCTGTCTGTTATAACTGCTGATATCAGATCCTGAGCTATGTTGACAGATTAAATTTTTCTGTATTTTTTGGAAAATCTAGCTTGTCTCTTACTAATTTAGTTTTAAAAACATTCTTCTCTATTCTGCCTTTCTTTTGATCAATAACTCAAATTCTTTGGGGTATATTTACTAAACTGCAAGTTTGAAAAGTGAAGATGTTGCCTATAGCAGCCAATCAGATTCAAGTTAGCATTTAATTAGTACATTCTACAAAATGACAGCTAGAATCTGATTGGTTGCTATAGGCAACAGCTCCACTTTTTCAAACCCGCAGCTTGATAAATTTACCTCTTTGGGCTTTTTTAAGTCTTTATCTGGTGCTAATATTATGTTTTTGTCTGAGATCTGCTTATTTAGTTGTTAATCTTCTTGTTTATGATGTGTATCTAAAAATGGCGTCAGATTCAAAGAGCATTTCCCAACTCCACATTGTCAGACTGGGTGTTTAAATAAACATCATCCATGTGGGATCTGTTTGTTTTGGAGATAGCGTTCAAGTGTTGTTGCATCCCACCAACTGGTTATTATTTTTTCCCTCTTAAGTAAAGTTCAAATTCAAAACTACTTTCATGTTTGTTAAAATCTGTTGTTACAATAATGATTGTTGTTACTCAATCTTATTGATTTTTATATCAAATATTATGTGTCAGGATCAGGACCCACCCACCTTTAGGCTTCTACCTAGGGCGCCGGGCTCTGGGGGGTGGCAATGTGGTCAGGCACCCATACTAACAATGTCTCTAACAAGACATTGTGAGTTGGGCAGATGGGCAGTGCGGGCGGTGCGATTGATGTGCCTGCCCGTCATTTCCCCAGTACTGACACACAAAGGGAGGAGGTCAGCATCTCCTCAGCTCCAGGCTTGTGACAGCGCCGTGATGTCACAACGCTGTCGGCAGAGAGGAGCCCAGAGGCTCCAAGAAGTAAGAAGTAGGAAAAAAGAAGAAGCGAAGAAGATGAGAAAAGAAGAAAAGCTATTTACAGTAACATGGAGAAACGGAAGGAGAAGGGCTGGAGAAAATGGAGAGACAGAGGTGGATTAAAGAAAACATGGAGAAAATGGAGAGACACAGAGAGAGGGGCACCAGAAAATATGGGGAGACAGAGAGAGAGAGGGGGCACCAGAAAATATGGGGAGACAAAGAGAGAGAAGGGCATCAGAAAATATAGGAAGACCGAGGGAAAGAGAGGGGGCACCAGAAAATATGGGGAGACACAGAGAGAGAGAGGGTGGCACCAGAAAATATGGGGAGACGAGGGAGGGGGCACCAGAAAATATGGGGAGAAGGGGGAGGGGGCACCAGAAAATATGGGGAGACGAGGGAGGGGGCACCATGAAAATATGGGGAGAAACAGAGAGAGAGAGAGAGGTTGCCAGAAAATATGGGGAGAGAGAGAAGGGGCACCAGAAAATATGGGGACACAGAAGGGGAACCAGAAAATATGGGGACACAGAGAGAGGGAGGGCACCAGAAAATATGGGGAGGGGGGGGAGGGGGCACCAGAAAATATGGGGAGGAGGGGGAGGGGGCACCAGAAAATATGGGCAGAGAGAGAGAGGGTGCCAGAAAATATGGAGAGAGAGAGAGGGGACACCAGAAAATACATGGAAAGACAAAGAGAGAGAGGAGGGGGGCGCCAGAAAATATGGGGAAACAGAGAGAGAGGGGGCACCAGAAAATGGGGGAAAGGGGTGGATAAATTCAGAAATCCACACAATTTACATACCATTAATTTAAAGGGACTTGAGGTTTGAGTAACCATGTATTTTATTAGTATTTGCTCACTATTTGGCTCTCCCCTGTTGCTATCTATTAGTATAATTAATTTATGACTGCAGAATACTTTAACACATAAGCAAAGGTAATCTAAATGTGAAACATACAACATTAAGCTGTTTATTTAAAATTTTGTAGTCTGCTCAAGAGGTCAAATTTCATCATTAAAAAATTTCTGGCAATTTTGTGATCTCTGGTTTAACCGATTTGAGGATTTCCACATAATGATTGCGATATGGGATATAATGGGATAGGTAAGATAAGGGAAGCTGCCTGCCATTAAATTACCTCACAACACAGAAAAGAATAAATAACAACTGAATGGCACTCAACCCAGTGCAACCTTATCCACAGGTATGTTCTAACCCTAAATAAATAGCACCTCCTTATTTACAAGATGGCAGTCTGTCTTCAATAAACCAGGTGGTAAATCCGGTAATATAAAACCTATAAAGAAAAAAAGTGGAGAAAGGGGTACCTGATATTGCACTATTATTGGAAATAAAAACCAATAATAAATCGTGATAAGTATTCTGCCTACTTGGAGTAGATGAAAGGTAAGCACATCATCATCATCATCATCATTTATTTATTTATATAGCGCCACTTTTTCCACAAGCATTGTACAGAGAACTCACTAACATCAGTCCCTGCCTCAATGGAGCTTACAGTCTAAATTCCCTAACACACAGAGACAGATTAGCGTCAATTTTGATAGCAGCCAATTAACCTACCAGTATGTTTTTGGAGTGTGGGAGGTAACCGGAGCGCCCGGAGGAAACCCACGCAAGCAGGGGGAGAACATACAAACTCCACATAGATAAGGCCATGGTCGGGAATCAAACTCATGACCCCAGTGCTGTGAGGAAGTGCTAACCACTAACCCACCGTGCTGCTCTACCATGAGCATTGGTAGTCAGTGTGTATATATATATTACTCTTCATGCTTCTAAACTATTGTATTTATTACAAAAATATATATTTGAAAATCTGGAATATGCTTCTGTCTAAATTCCAGAGAGTTGTAGGGTTAGAGTGGTCGTACCTTGTCACATGTTATAGATTCTCAGTCACATTTATTTTTAAACTTACATAGCACTTTTTAGGATGGTTTCATATTAGATAGCGGATACACATACATACAGAGTTAAACTTTACCCACAGTGTATTGTAGATACAGATGGAATCTAAGCAGTCTGTTATGAGAATTGTGAAACTTTTCTCCAATGTCTAATTATCTGATCTTGCTGTGATAACATCATGTCACAATGGTTAGCCATAGTAGCACGCTTCCTCTTGATGATGACATCTGTAATTGCATGCCTTTCAAAATAAAAGTATTTAAGTCAAAAATTTTATTTCCCTTTTTCTATTTCATTATTAATTTTTCTATTTTCTATTTTAATTATGTAATCAAAGAAGGAGGGTAAGTGATAAAACTAATAAGGGATGTGGAGGGATAAAATAAATACTGAAAAGAATGGTGAATCATTAACCACAAAAAAACAAACAAACATAAAAAAAAGCCTGTAAACATAGTTGTGACACATCTAAGCCGTTTTCCAAAAAAACAAGGGCTAAATCTAACTAAAAGTCTAATAGCGATATGGCAGATTTTTTTTTATAAAGGACTGGCTTCTGAATCTCCAACATATACTCAACATCATTTAAATCAAAAGTGTGGAGTGTAACAAGCAACCTGTTAGACTCATATAACTAATTTACAATTATATATTATTAAAGTATTTGCATTGAGCCTAACAGGTTTTTTTATTATTGTTTTTATACTCCACTTTGAATTTAATGTACATTGAGAATGTGTTCGGAAGTCAGTGTAGACATTCTGCCATATTTCTTTTTTTATATATTAAGACCACATTACAGGGTACATTACAATTAAGATACATTAAACATCTGGTACTCATAAACCTAGCGCCTAAATTAGTTTTGCTTTTATATTTAAGTAGTTTATCTATAAATCAGAATAACCACTATAGATAGATTGATAGATATAGTCATAAGATCGGGTTAGGGGTAACGTCTCCTGAGGTAGATGGCTGCACTTTACACACAGTCAACCAAATAAGCCACACCAGTCCAGTGCCTTGGTTTAAATAGCCTCAGATAGCTTTATTCACTAGCATGACAATAAACAAAACGTAAACAAAATCCTTGCCTGTCTGGCTTTTAACTAATAACAGAACTCCCTCTCTAATGTGTACAAAACAACAGAACTCAATGATCACTATATATATATATATAGTATATATAGTACTCCTCATCGGTAGTAGAACTTACCCGCTGCAGACTACTCTCGCTACCTCCGTTACCCGCCTGCTCCTGGACAAGTCTCCTCTCCTCATTGGTAGTAGAACTTACCTGCTGCAGACTACTCTCGCTACATCCGCTACCTGCCTGCTCCTGGACAAGTCTTCTCTCCACATCGGTAGTAGAACTTACCCGCTGCAGACTACTCTCGCTACCTCCGCTACCTGCCTGCTCCTAGACAAGTCTCCTCTCCACATCGGTAGTAGAACTTAACCGCTGCAGACTACTCTCGCTACCTCCGCTACCTGCCTGCTCCTGGACAAGTCTTCTCTCCACATCGGTAGTAGAACTTAACCGCTGCAGACTACTCTCGCTACCTCCGCTACCTGCCTGCTCCTGGACAAGTCTTCTCTCCACATCGGTAGTAGAACTTACCCGCTGCAGACTACTCTCGCTACCTCCGCTACCTGCCTGCTCCTGGACAAGTCTTCTCTCCACATCGGTAGTAGAACTTACCCGCTGCAGACTACTCTCGCTACCTCCGCTACCTGCCTGCTCCTGGACAAGTCTCCTCTCCACATCGGTAGTAGAAATTAACCGCTGCAGACTACTCTCGCTACCTCCGCTACCTGCCTGCTCCTGGACAAGTCTTCTCTCCACATCGGTAGTAGAACTTACCCGCTGCAGACTACTCTCGCTACCTCCGCTACCTGCCTGCTCCTGGACAAGTCTTCTCTCCACATCGGTAGTAGAACTTACCCGCTGCAGACTACTCTCGCTACCTCCGCTACCTGCCTGCTCCTGGACAAGTCTTCTCTCCACATCGGTAGTAGAACTTACCCGCTGCAGACTACTCTCGCTACCTCCGTTACCTGCCTGCTCCTGGACAAGTCTTCTCTCCACATCTGTAGTAGAACTTACCCGCTGCAGACTACTCTCGCTACCTCTGTTACCTGCCTGCTCCTGGACAAGTCTCCTCTATACATCAGTGGTACAACTTGCCTATTGCAGACCACTCACGTTGCTCCGTTACATGCCTGCACCAGGACAAGTCTTCCCTTTACATCAGTGGTACAACTTGCCTATTGCAGACCACTCACGTTACTCCGTTCTACGCCTGCATCTGGACAAGTCTTCCCTTCACATCAGTGGTACAACTTGCCAATTGCAGACCACTCACGCTATTCTGTTACACACCTGCGCTGGACAAGTCTTCTCTACATATCCGTGGTGAAACTTACCAGCTGTAGACCATTCATGTTTCCTTGTGATATAGCTACTACTCTGTATAGTACCTATTAGCTGGACTAAAGTCTACAAGTGCCTCTGTATTGTAGCTGCAAGTCGCTGACTCTTCTACTATATTGTTGATTGGTCTTTGCCTAACGTTATCCAGGTATCAAGTACTGGCCTGCTATATGCTACCTGCGTGCTAAGGCACTTGGACTCTTTCCTCATTTTATCCTGTTTACTAAACTGCTGTACCATCACAGTTCCACGGTGCCAAGACTCAGCAGTTATACTATTGACATTCCTTTCCTCTATTCTACTGTATGGTTCCACTGATTCACCACACTACCCAGAGGTCCGCACTTCTGGTAAGTGTAGCTACACCTGGTGAATTCTGGGTAAAACTCCTAGTGCGTGTGGCAGTCAGTGGTTCACTATATAGTGCACTTGAGGGAAAAACTGCAGTCCTTAATGGGGACGGCACAGAGCAATCTGAAAGCTGTGCAGGTGAAACAGATGCTGTGGTATGGCCGCAATGCGAGAGAACGCATTTTTGAGGTGGGGCAAAAAGGTCCTGGTTCTGGTCGCTATGCGGCAGAACAAGTTGCAAGCTGTCTGGGTATGCCTCTATACCATAGTACAGTGCATTAACAATGTCAATTATGTTGTGGCAAAAGATGAGGGGCAAAAGAGCCAGAAGGTATATCACATCAACATGTTCAAAGCTTATCAGGAAGCTTGTGTATTAGATGTGTGTAGCTTGCCTGAGGGTGATCAGGAATCTGACCCCTTGGTAGATTTAGTAGCTGCTGCTAAAGAGGGGGAGTCCCTAGAAGGTGCCCACTGCAGTGAAGAGCTGTATGACGATGAATTAGGACAGCTAGCTCACACACTACAGCCCTATCGGTACCATTTCACAAGGAGACATGGGAAATCACACTTGGTCACACATCATGTAAACACAGGCAACCACACCCACCTCAGACAGCCAGCTTGTCTTACTTCCCTAGGATCAGGAGGGACATGCAGTTGCTTACCTGGATGATATTGCGGTGTTCAGGCAGACCTGGGAGGAGCAACTGATTCATCTGAATAGCGTGTTAGGCCAAATCACTGGGGCAGGTCTGACTATCAAACCAGAGAAGTGCCAGCTTAGCATGCGTGAAGTGCAGTACTTGGGGCACCGTGTAAGGGGAGGTACCCTCCTCCCAGAGTCAAGCAAGGTAGAGGCTATCACTGTTTGGCCGACCCCTAGGGTCATGTCTTTTTAGGTATGGCTGGGTATTACCGAAAGTTTGTACCCCATTATAGCACCTTAGCCAAACTTCTGACTGACTTAACAACAAAAAATTACTACATGTGGTTAATTTGGACAGAGGATTATGAAAAGGCCTTTACATCTCTGAAATGTACTCTGGGCCAGTCCCCTGTGCTTCAGACCCCAGATTTGAAATGGAGGTTTATAGTACAGACCAATGCATCTAATTATGGACTTGCAGTCGTTCTTAGCCAGGTGACAGCGGAGTGGGAAGAGCACCCTATAATTTAGAAAACTACTCCCCCCAAAAGATGGCTTATTCTACAATTGAACAAGCGTGCCTTATCGTATGGGCACTTCAAAAAGCTATAGCCATGTATGGATGGGATTTCACCATTATTACAGACCATAATCCTCTAAGCTGGATGAATAGAGTTTCTGGGGATAATAGAAAGCTGTTAAGGTGGAGTTTGATTCTGCAACAATATAACTTCACCATTCAACACCGGAAGGGCTCAGAACGTGGAAATGCAGATGGCCTCTCTCACCAAGGGGCAGAATTGGGAAGAAGAGACAGTGACAGGTCACAGTTCTTCATGCAATAGGTTTAGGGGGGGATGTGACGATTATGTATTACGCCTGATCACTGATTGTTATTTTTTCTTGAATTGTCATATATTACAATGTGAGTATAGTATGCAACATAGTAACATAGTTGATGAGGTTGAAAAAAGACACCAGTCCATCAAGTTCAACCTATTTTGGATCTCCTGCGATCCTGCACTTATATTTGAAATTAATCCAGAGTAAGCAACCGCCAATCTGTTTCAATTGTGAAAATCCCCCCAGACTCAATATTGCAGTCCTATTTTTACCCTATATCCACTACTATCCTTCATTTTAAATTAACGGTCGTATCCCTGGATACACCTTTCCGCTAAAAATTTGTCTAACCCTTTCTTAAACATATCTATTGAATCTGCCATCACAACCTTCCCTGGCAATGAATTCCATATCTTGACTGCCCTTACTGTAAAGAACCCCTTCCTTTGCTGGTTGTGAAATTTCCTCTCCTCTAACCTTAGAGGATGACCACGTGTCCTGTGTATGGTCCTTGGGGTAAAAAGTTCCCATGAAAGCTCTCTGTATTGACCCCTAATGTATTTGTACATAGTAATCATATCTCCCCTTAGACGCCTCTTTTCTAAAGTAAACATGCCTAAACTGGCTAACCTTTCCTCATAACTTAATGACTCCATACCCTTTATCAATTTTGTCGCCCTTCTCTGAACCCTTTCTAGTTCCAAATTATCTTTTTTATAGAGTGGTGCCCAGAACTGTACTGCATATTCAAGATGAGGTCTTACCAATGATTTATACAGTGGCAAAATTACACTGTCTTCCCTTGCATCTATGCCCCTTTTTCTGCATGCCAATACTTTGTTTGCCCTTGCAGCTGCTGCTTGACATTGAGCACTATTGCTAAGTCTACTGTCTACGAGCACTCCCAAATCCTTTTCCAATATAGATTCTCCTAAATTAATTCCATTTTATTTATAGATTGCATTCTTGTTTTTGATCCCTGAATGCATAATCTTACATTTATCTGTGTTAAACCTCATATTCCATTTGGCCGCCCAATCCTCCAGTTTATTTAAGTCCCTCTGTAGAGAATCTACATCTTGCTCTGATTTTATTACCTTACAGAGTTTAGTGTCATCTGCAAAAATAGAAACTTTACTCTCTAAACCATCACCAAGGTCATTAATAAATATATTAAAAAGGAATGGTTCCAGCGCCGAAGCTTGAGGTACTCCACTCAAGACTTTTGACCAATTAGAAATGTTCCATTTATCACAACTCTCTGTTCCCTATTCTCTAACCAGTTTTCGATCCAAGTACAAATTTTGATTCCTAGACCCAGTTCCCTTATTTTGTAAACCAACCTCTTGTGTGGTACTGTATCAAAGGCCTTTGCAAAATCTAAGTAGACAACATCTACTGTCCTGCCCTGGTCTAAGTTCCCACTAACTTCCTCGTAGAAACTAATTAGATTTGTTTGACATGACCTATCTCTCACAAATCCATGTTGATTCCCACTAATAATTTTATTGCGTACCAAGTAATCCTGAATACTGTCCCTTAAAATACCTTCCAGTAGTTTCCCCACTATTGATGTCAGGCTTACAGGTCTATAATTCTCTGGTTGTGATCTCGTCCCCTTTTTAAACAATGGCACCACATCTGCTATTTGCCAGTCCCTTGCTACTGAGCCTGATGAGATTGAATCTCTGAAAATTAAGAATAGCGGTCTAGCTATTTCCAAGTTTAACTCCATAAAGACCCTTGGGTGTATGCCATCTGGACCTGGAGCTTTATTTATCTTAATATTCTTCAGTCGCCTTTGGACTTCTTCCTCTGACAACCAAGTATTAATTAATGGCATGATTTCATTTCCATTTTTATGTATTACTCCTGCCATTTGTTCCTCTCTGGTAAATACTGAAGAAAAGAACGTGTTTAATACCTCTGCTTTTTCCTTAGTATCATTTATCAATTCACCCATCTCACTTCTTAGGGGTCCTATATTATCTTTTTTAATCCTTTTGCCATTTATATACTTAAAAAACTTTTTGGGGTTTGTCTTACTTTCTTTTGCAACGTGCCTTTCATTTTCTAATTTAGCCAATCTAATTTCCTTTTTGCATGTTTTTATTACATTCCTTGTACCTACGGAAGGACTCCTCTGACCCTTCAGACTTAAACAATTTAAATTCACGCTTCTTCCTTTGCATTTCTTCCCTTACCTTTTTATTTAGCCACATTGGTTTCGACTTAATTCTTTTACATTTATTTCCCATAGGAATGAACTTATACGTGTATGTTTCCAGCAACATTTTAAAGACAGCCCACATTTCTTCTGTATTTTTTCCTTCAAAGGCTTTGTCCCAGTCTATGCTCTTTATAGACTCCTTTAGCATATTAAAATTGGCTTTCTAAAGTTTAAAGTCCTAGTTGATCCCTTATACCGTTGTTTCTGGAAACTAATTTCAAATGAGTCCATATTATAATCACTGTTTCCCAAGTGCTCCTTTACTTGAATATTTGATATTACGTCTACATTGTTTGTTATTACTAGGTCCAGTATAGCCCGGTTCCTAGTTGGTTCCTCTACTAATTGGGACATGTAATGGTCTTTTAGCGTGCTCAGAAACCTATTTCCCCTAGCTGTACCGCAGGTCTCAGTACTCCAATCAATGTCCGGATAATTAAAATCCCCCATAATTAAAATTTGACCTAGTTGTGTAGCCTTTTCAATTTGCTGTATTAGTTGGGCTTCCTCAATCGTACTAATATCTGGCGGTTTATAGCATATCCCTATCAGCAACTTCTCTGAACTTTTTCCTCCGCTGGATATTTCCACCCACAATGCCTCTATATTATCACCAATATTCTTGTATGTAACTTCCTGAATACTTGGTTTTAATTCTGGCTTAATATAAAGACATACTCCTCCTCCCCTTTTATTTACCCTATCCCTCCTGAAGAGAGAATAGCCTTCCAAGTTGGCTGCCCAGTCATGTGTATCATCCCACCAGGTCTCCATAATACCTATAATATCATACTGCTCATTCATTGCTACTAGTTCTAACTCCCCCATTTCACCTGTCAGGCTTCTTGCATTTGCAAGCATACACTTAAGTCTATTGCCTCCCTTAGGTATTTCTTGTTGCTTTAAAAAGGGCCACTCCTTATCGGCTATGCTTCCCTTTCCCCTCTCTCCACCCCCTTGACTCTTGTTAAATTCCTCCTTACTACTCTCAATGTCTATCCCATAAATACTTGCTTGCCCCCCCCCGGAGCCTAGTTTAAAATCTCCTCCAACCTTCTAACCATCCTCTCCCCTAGCACTGCAGACCCCTCCTCATTCAGGTGCAATCCATCATGACAATAAAGATGGCAACTGACCGAGAAATCAGCCCAGTGCTCTAAGAATCCAAAACCCTCCTTCCTACACCAATCTTTTAGCCACGCATTAACCTCCCTAATCTCCCGCTGCCTCCCTGGACTAGCGCGTGGCACAGGTAGTATTTCCGAAAATACTACCTTGGATGTACTTGCCTTAAGTTTGCGACCTATGTCCCTGAAATCATTCTTTAGGACACCCCTTCTTCCTCTAACTCGGTCATTGGTGCCAACATGCACCAAAACCGCTGGGGCATTCCCAGCCCCTCCCAACAATCTGTCCACCCGATCCGCAATAAGCCGAGCCCGAGCACCCGGGAGACAACACACTGTTCGGCATGCACGGTCCCGGTAACAGATTGCCCTATCTACCTTCCTAATAATTGAATCCCCTACCACCACAATCTGCCTGGGTCCCTGAGTAACTTTGGTCCCCTGTATGCTGGAGAGACCATTCCCTTGGTTGCTAGAGGAAGCAGTCTCATCCAACTCTACCAACTCTGAACTGCCTTCCACAGTATCTTCATCCAATCTGGCAAATCTGTTGGGATTGGTTAGCTCAGAACTGGCCTGCCTCTTCCTCCCTATGCTACCCCTAGTAACTGTTACCCAGCTGCCTACCTGTGCACCCTCCTCTGTCTCTGCTCCACCCTGCTCAGCTAACGCATCAACGGTGAGCTGTAAACTCTGCTCCAGGTTGGCAATGTCTCCCAATGTTGCAATGTTCTGCTTTAGATCAGTTACCTGGGCTTCCAAAGAGACCAATTGCTCACATTTCTCACAGAGGTATAAACCTTGGAACACTTGCTCCAAGTGTGCATACATATGACAAGATATGCATTGAGTGAGATCATCAAGCCTGCTACTACTCATCTTATTATGGCTAACCTAACTTCTTATAGCCTACAGTGAACTTGAGTACTAGCCTTTGCTAGCCACTTTCCAGATTCAACTCCTTACTGGATCTAACTCCACACTTTAAACAAAAACAGCACTTGAAATAAAAAAAGCAGTGAAATCCCAAGCTCAATGAAATCGCTTGCTACCTCTTGTTAAATAGAGCTTGCACTAACCAGCTGTATCAACTATGCAATTAAACCACACCCACTAGCTCTAACAGAGAAGGAAAAAAAAGAGAAAAGAAAAGAAAAAAGGGACACTTAATAAACACACAGAAAAACGAATCCCATTCAATAAACACACAGAATAGTTCCCCAAATTATATCACTCTCTCAGCATAGCACAACAATCCTTACTGGATCTAACTCCACACTTTAAACAAAAACAGCACTTGAAATAAAAAAAGCAGTGAAATCACAAGCTCTCAAAATCTTTCCAAAGTATGCTTTGCTGAATGACATCAGTTTGACCTATGCAAGTCTTTTGAAAGTAACCAGGCCAGACAGAGAACATCTCTGAGGCATGACAGAGATTGTGTATACAGTCTGACTAGCCAGAATAGCAGTGGTAAGAAGTCCTGCTCTTTGAAGTTCCAGACCTATCTTAGCACATTGATAACTCATTTTCAAAAGCCCTGTGTCATTCTGGCAAATGCCCTGACATTGGATGATAAACTTTATCTCTAAAGGTGGGGTTGAGAGCAGTGTGAGAAGGTTAAAAACTCAGCTGCTACCCAGTAATATTGTTCATTTCTCTGAGAAGACACCTGTCAAGGTGGAAATGTGCCATTGCTCCCAAAGTGCACTCCTCTCACGACAGGCCATAAACTAGTAAGTTAGTGACTCTGGTTTTATTTCCTAATTTATTTTTGAAACTTATTTGTGCAACTTATTTTGTATGTCTTGTTATTAAATGTTTTGAAATTAAGCCTTGGAAACATTTGTCGGATTAAGTACATTTAATCTAGCATATTCTCTGTGATTCTTTGTGAATTTACGAAGCCAGATGAGGCTCATGCTACATGTGTATGGGATTTAAGTCTGGAACATTAATAAGTGGTTTTGGTGAATGCAAGGACAGCATAGTAAATCCTTCATGGTGGCAAAAAAAGTGTACTCATTGGTACTCATTGACTAAAGTTACTCCAGTCACAGTCAGCTGTTTTGGATTGCTGTATCTGAGACAGGCTGGGTGTTCGTGACAGTAAGTGTCAGGGGAAGAGGTTTTAATGTAAGTGTAGATGTGGTGGGAGGGTAGAGTGACAGGATGGACCGTCTATGCCACCCTGTGTGTTGCAATGCTGGGGACCAGCTGGGCTTGCCTTGCCACCATCCCCTTTTCTTTATCCCAAATGCGCCCTCTAACCTCAGTAAGAGGGTCTTAAACTGCTGCCACCACTGGACTCCTTAAAGGCATCCAGAACCTTCTGGGTAACTGTCGCTGCTAGTGTACCCCCTGGGCTGGTACGCCTGACCTCTACCTGTAGATCAGGGTTGCTATGGCTGGTTTCCTCCCTGGAAAGAACTGCTGGGTAACGGGCAGAGCGGTGGTATTAGACGCTGGGTCCAGAGTAAGCAACCGCCAATCTGTTTCAATTGTGAAAATCCCCCCAGACTCAATATTGCAGTCCTATTTTTACCCTATATCCACTACTATCCTTCATTTTAAATTAACGGTCGTATCCCTGGATACACCTTTCCGCTAAAAATTTGTCTAACCCTTTCTTAAACATATCTATTGAATCTGCCATCACAACCTTCCCTGGCAATGAATTCCATATCTTGACTGCCCTTACTGTAAAGAACCCCTTCCTTTGCTGGTTGTGAAATTTCCTCTCCTCTAACCTTAGAGGATGACCACGTGTCCTGTGTATGGTCCTTGGGGTAAAAAGTTCCCATGAAAGCTCTCTGTATTGACCCCTAATGTATTTGTACATAGTAATCATATCTCCCCTTAGACGCCTCTTTTCTAAAGTAAACATGCCTAAACTGGCTAACCTTTCCTCATAACTTAATGACTCCATACCCTTTATCAATTTTGTCGCCCTTCTCTGAACCCTTTCTAGTTCCAAATTATCTTTTTTATAGAGTGGTGCCCAGAACTGTACTGCATATTCAAGATGAGGTCTTACCAACGATTTATACAGTGGCAAAATTACACTGTCTTCCCTTGCATCTATGCCCCTTTTTATGCATGCCAATACTTTGTTTGCCCTTGCAGCTGCTGCTTGACATTGAGCACTATTGCTAAGTCTACTGTCTACGAGCACTCCCAAATCCTTTTCCAATATAGATTCTCCTAAATTAATTCCATTTTATTTATAGATTGCATTCTTGTTTTTGATCCCTGAATGCATAATCTTACATTTATCTGTGTTAAACCTCATATTCCATTTGGCCGCCCAATCCTCCAGTTTATTTAAGTCCCTCTGTAGAGAATCTACATCTTGCTCTGATTTTATTACCTTACAGAGTTTAGTGTCATCTGCAAAAATAGAAACTTTACTCTCTAAACCATCACCAAGGTCATTAATAAATATATTAAAAAGGAATGGTTCCAGTGCGGAAGCTTGAGGTACTCCACTCAAGACTTTTGACCAATTAGAAATGTTCCATTTATCACAACTCTCTGTTCCCTATTCTCTAACCAGTTTTCGATCCAAGTACAAATTTTGATTCCTAGACCCAGTTCCCTTATTTTGTAAACCAACCTCTTGTGTGGTACTGTATCAAAGGCCTTTGCAAAATCTAAGTAGACAACATCTACTGTCCTGCCCTGGTCTAAGTTCCCACTAACTTCCTCGTAGAAACTAATTAGATTTGTTTGACATGACCTATCTCTCACAAATCCATGTTGATTCCCACTAATAATTTTATTGCGTACCAAGTAATCCTGAATACTGTCCCTTAAAATACCTTCCAGTAGTTTCCCCACTATTGATGTCAGGCTTACAGGTCTATAATTCTCTGGTTGTGATCTCGTCCCCTTTTTAAACAACGGCACCACATCTGCTATTTGCCAGTCCCTTGCTACTGAGCCTGATGAGATTGAATCTCTGAAAATTAAGAATAGCGGTCTAGCTATTTCCAAGTTTATCTCCATAAAGACCCTTGGGTGTATGCCATCTGGACCTGGAGCTTTATTTATCTTAATATTCTTCAGTCGCCTTTGGACTTCCTCCTCTGACAACCAAGTATTAATTAATGGCATGATTTAATTTCCATTTTTATGTATTACTCCTGCCATTTGTTCCTCTCTGGTAAATACTGAAGAAAAGAACGTGTTTAATACCTCTGCTTTTTCCTTAGTATCATTTATCAATTCACCTATCTCACTTCTTAGGGGTCCTATATTATCTTTTTTAATCCTTTTGCCATTTATATACTTAAAAAACTTTTTGGGGTTTGTCTTACTTTCTTTTGCAACGTGCCTTTCATTTTCTAATTTAGCCAATCTAATTTCCTTTTTGCATGTTTTTATTACATTCCTTGTACCTACGGAAGGACTCCTCTGACCCTTCAGACTTAAACAATTTAAATTCACGCTTCTTCCTTTGCATTTCTTCCCTTACCTTTTTATTTAGCCACATTGGTTTCGACTTAATTCTTTTACATTTATTTCCCATAGGAATGAACTTATACGTGTATGTTTCCAGCAACATTTTAAAGACAGCCCACATTTCTTCTGTATTTTTTCCTTCAAAGGCTTTGTCCCAGTCTATGCTCTTTATAGACTCCTTTAGCATATTAAAATTTGCCTTTCTAAAGTTTAAAGTCCTAGTTGATCCCTTATACCGTTGTTTCTGGAAACTAATTTCAAATGAGTCCATATTATAATCACTGTTTCCCAAGTGCTCCTTTACTTGAATATTTGATATTACGTCTACATTGTTTGTTATTACTAGGTCCAGTATAGCCCGGTTCCTAGTTGGTTCCTCTACTAATTGGGACATGTAATGGTCTTTTAGCGTGCTCAGAAACCTATTTCCCCTAGCTGTACCGCAGGTCTCAGTACTCCAATCAATGTCCGGATAATTAAAATCCCCCATAATTAAAATTTGACCTAGTTGTGTAGCCTTTTCAATTTGCTGTATTAGTTGGGCTTCCTCAATCGTACTAATATCTGGCGGTTTATAGCATATCCCTATCAGCAACTTCTCTGAACTTTTTCCTCCGCTGGATATTACCACCCACAATGCCTCTATATTATCACCAATATTCTTGTATGTAACTTCCTGAATACTTGGTTTTAATTCTGGCTTAATATAAAGACATACTCCTCCTCCCCTTTTATTTACCCTATCCCTCCTGAAGAGAGAATAGCCTTCCAAGTTGACTGCCCAGTCATGTGTATCATCCCACCAGGTCTCCATAATACCTTTAATATCATACTGCTCATTCATTGCTACTAGTTCTAACTCCCCCAGTTCACCTGTCAGGCTTCTTGCATTTGCAAGCATACACTTAAGTCTATTGCCTCCCTTAGGTATTTCTTTTTGCTTTAAAAAGGGCCGCTCCTTATCGGCTATGCTTCCCTTTCCCCTCTCTCCACCCCCTTGACTCTTGTTAAATTCCTCCTTACTACTCTCAATGTCTATCCCATAAATACTTGCTTGCCCCCCCCCCGGAGCCTAGTTTAAAATCTCCTCCAACCTTCTAACCATCCTCTCCCCTAGCACTGCAGCCCCCTCCTCATTCAGGTGCAATCCATCATGACAATAAAGATGGCAACTGACCGAGAAATCAGCCCAGTGCTCTAAGAATCCAAAACCCTCCTTCCTACACCAATCTTTTAGCCACGCATTAACCTCCCTAATCTCCCGCTGCCTCCCTGGACTAGCGCGTGGCACAGGTAGTATTTCCGAAAATACTACCTTGGATGTACTTGCCTTAAGTTTGCGACCTATGTCCCTGAAATCATTCTTTAGGACACCCCTTCTTCCTCTAACTCGGTCATTGGTGCCAACATGCACCAAAACCGCTGGGGCATTCCCAGCCCCTCCCAACAATCTGTCCACCCGATCCGCAATATGCCGAGCCCGAGCACCCGGGAGACAACACACTGTTCGGCATGCACGGTCCCAGTAACAGATTGCCCTATCTACCTTCCTAATAATTGAATCCCCTACCACCACAATCTGCCTGGGTCCCTGAGTAACTTTGGTCCCCTGTATGCTGGAGAGACCATTCCCTTGGTTGCTAGAGGAAGCAGTCTCATCCAACTCTACCAACTCTGAACTGCCTTCCACAGTATCTTCATCCAATCTGGCAAATCTGTTGGGATTGGTTAGCTCAGAACTGGCCTGCCTCTTCCTCCCTCTGCTACCCCTAGTAACAGTTACCCAGCTGCCTACCTGTGCATCCTCCTCTGTCTCTGCTCCACCCTGCTCAGCTAACGCATCAACGGTGAGCTGTAAACTCTGCTCCAGGTTGGCAATGTCTCCCAATGTTGCAATGTTGTCACGGGCACTAGGAGTCTTTACCCAGGGATCACCAGGTGGTAAGCTTACCAGAGCAATATAGATGGTAATAGTGTACTCTGGTAGCAGGGTGATCACGGAACAGGCAATAGTAGATAATGAGATGCTCAGGAAAGTCTATGACTAGCAGCACTGGTAATATGGAGGTGATAATACACGAGGAACTGTATGGACAAGGGCAAGTGGAGGTAGTCAGTGGTCTGCGTTAGCAAGTTGTACCACTGCTATAGTGAGGAGGAATGTCCAACAGAAACGAGGAGGTGATGAGAGTCAGCGGTCTGCGGATAGCAAGTGGTACCGCTGTCTGAGTGAAGGAATGGAATCCAAGTGGAGGTATCCGGGAAGTCAGTGGTCTGCGGTAGCAAGTTGTACCACTGCTATGTGAGAGGAATGGAACAGGTGATACTGGAACAGGAATCAGTGGTCTGCCTTTAGCAAGTTGTACCACTGAAAATATATGTGAGGAGGTGTACGGGGAGAGACTGCAACACAGGATGTACACGGGCACATTAAACACGATCCACAGTAATATGCACAATATATATAAATGACTGAACAGGTCTGCAAATGTAGAAAGTCTCTGAAGTAATCCAGCACAAGGTAACACAGTCAATGATGGCAAAAGACTCAGCGGATTGCAAACTCCAGAGGAGAACCAACACAGTCCAGCAAGATATGCAATACACCAGCACAGTCAATGAGAAGTATGCATACCGTGGTTCAGAAGGCAGTCAGACAGGAGTGCAATGATACCTGGGCGGCAGGAGGCCGACAGGATGAGAAGTCCCTGGATGTAAGAAGCAGGAGTCTAGTAGGTGCAGCGCACAGGTAAGTAGACCAACAGGGACACGAATCCAATGCTGACAGGAGGGTAGCGACCAGGGTAACCAGGAAGGCGTGGAGAGCGGATGTGCAGTAGATGGACGCTAGGACTGGCAGCGGCAGCAGGACTCTGCGAACCCACGGGAGAGATGAGATGACGCTGAGGTGCACAGGAGCAGCGGATAGAAATCAGCTAGCAGTCACGATGATGAACACAGGCGAGTTGCCAGCTGGAGGCTGTAGTGCACGGAGGCAGCGGATAGGAATCAGCTCACAGTCACGATGAGGAACACAGGCGAGTTGCCGGCTGGAGGCTGTAGTGCACGAAGGCAGCGGATAGGGATCAGCTCACAGTCACGATGATGAACACAGGCGAGTTGCCAGCTGGAGGCGGTAGTGCACGGAGGCAGCAGCTAGGAATCAGCTCACAGACTTGATGATGAACACAGGCGAGTTGCCAGCTGGAGGCTGTAGTGCACGGAGGCAGCAGCTAGGAATCAGCTCACAGACTTGATGATGAACACAGGCGAGTTGCCAGCTGGAGGCTGTAGTGCACGGAGGCAGCAGCTAGGAATCAGCAAACAGTCACTATGGAATATAATAGCGTTGAAGTGGTATTGGAGACTGTAGTGCACGGAGGCAGCGGATAGGAATCAGCAAACAGTCACTATGGAATATAATAGCGTTGAAGTGGTATAGGAGACTGTAGTGCACAGAGGCAGCGGATAGGAATCAGCAAACAGTCACTATGGAATATAATAGCGTTGAAGTGGTATAGGAGACTGTAGTGCACGGAGGCAGCGGATAGGAATCAGCAAACAGTCACGATGATACAGTTGATGGTAGAAGTGGTATGGGAACCACAGTAGGAGAAGTGGTTAGGAAACCACAGAGGTAGAAGTGGTTTGGAAACCACAGGAATCAGCAGCGCTGAATACACGAGGAAACACAGGAACACCTTCAGAGGCTCATAGGGAATGAGACTCCAAGATCAGGCAACGTGGTGTTGACCACAGGTGCTTAATATAGGGAGTGTTGCCTGATCTGCCAATTGAGTTAAAGGGACATACACTAAAGTATAGGAAAGGGCTGCGCATGCGCAGACCCTCAGGATGGAGGACGGCCACGGTTCCTAAATGTCCGGGAAGAGGCACTCACGGTCCGGTGAGTGACAGTACCCCCCCTTTTAAAGGTGGGCACAGAACGCCTGGAACCGGGCTTGTCCGGATTTTTGGAGTAGAACTTCTTCAAAAGGGCAGGAGCATTAAGATCTTCAGCTTTGATCCAAGAGCGCTCCTCAGGACCAAAGACCTTACAATGAACGAGGAAACGGAGTACTCCTCGCGAAATTTTTGCGTCTAATACCTCAGTAATTTCAAAATCCTCCTCCTGATGAACTTGAACTGGCTGCGGAGCTGAGGGAGGTTTTGAAAAACGGTTGATAATAAGAGGCTTGAGTAAGGACACATGGAAGGCATTAGAAATCCGAAGATTCTTAGGAAGAAGAAGTTTCACACATACTGGATTGATTACTTGAATGATCCTATATGGACCAATAAAACGAGGGGTGAATTTCATAGATGGGACCTTCAAACGAATGTTTTTAGTAGTTAACCAGACACGATCTCCAATTTTTAGTGGTGGAATAGCCCGCCTCTTCTTATCTGCGAAAGATTTATATTTGATAGATGTTTTCTTCAAACAGGTTTTGACCTGAGACCAGATATTTTTAAAGGTCTGACAGGCCGTCTCCACTGCTGGAACTTGGGTGGGTGGGAGGGCAGGAAATTCCGGAAAAGACGGATGGTGACCGTAGACCACAAAAAATGGAGTTTTGGATGATGACTCATGGTACATGTTGTTATGGGCGAATTCAGCCCAAGGAAGCAACTCTACCCAGTTGTCTTGATTGGCTGAAGAGAACATCCTTAGAAAAGTCTCAAGATCTTGATTGACACGCTCAGTCTGTCCGTTAGATTGCGGATGGTAAGAAGATGAGAGTGCTAATCGTATGCCCAAGGTTTTACAAAGGGCTCGCCAGAATCTGGAAACGAATTGTACTCCTCTATCTGACACAATCTCAGACGGACATCCATGGATGCGAAAGATCTCTTTAATGAAATGTTCGGCCAGGATAGACGAGGAAGGCAAACCAGACAGAGGGACGAAATGAGCCATCTTCGAAAATCTGTCCACCACCACCCAAATAGTGTTATGATTCTTACTAGGTGGTAAGTCAGTAACGAAATCCATACTAATATGGGTCCACGGCTTGGACGGAATGGGTAGTGGTCGCAGCAACCCTGCTGGAGTTCTGCGGGAAGATTTGAATTGGGAACATAATTCACAGGAAGCAATGAACTCTTTGACGTCTCTCCTCATTGAAGGCCACCAGTAACTTCGAGAGAGCATCTCAAAGGTCTTGTGTTCACCGGCGTGTCCAGAAAAACGAGAGGCATGGAACCACGAAAGGATTTTCCTCCTTAGAGTAGGAGGCACGAGAGTCTTCCCAAATGGTAGCGTTTTGGTGGATGAAGCAGCCAGTGAGATACATTTGGGGTCTAGAATGGTATGGTTGGAAACCTCTTCTATATCAGAGGACGTCACAAAAGCTCTAGATAAAGCGTCAGCTTTTTTGTTCTTGGCAGCTGGTTTGAAGGTTATTATTAATTCGAAACGGGAAAAGAAAAGAGACCATCTTGCTTGGCGAGGGTTCAAGCATTGGGCAGACTGAAGATATGACAAGTTCTTATGATCCGTGAAGATCGTCACTGGATGGCGAGCTCCTTCCAATAGGTATCTCCACTCCTCTAATGCAGCTTTGATAGCCAGTAACTCCTTGTCCCCGATAGTATAATTCTTCTCTGCGGGCAGAAGACCCCGAGAATAGAAGGCACAAGGATGGAATTTTTGCTGTTCAGAGCGTTGGGAGAGAATAGCTCCCAAGCCCACATTAGAGGCATCTACTTCTAGAAAGAAGGGGAGTGTCACATCAGGCTGTCGAAGGATTGGAGCCGAAGAGAAGGACTCTTTGAGTGTTTGAAAGGCTTGAGAAGCCTCAGGCGACCATTGCTTAGGATTAGCCCCTTTTCGAGTCAGGGCCACAATAGGAGATGCAATGGAAGAAAAGTCTTGAATGAAGCGTCTATAGTAATTGGCAAAACCTAAAAAACGCTGAATAGCACGAAGAGTAGTTGGCTGGGGCCAATGTAGTACAGCATTCACCTTGTCTGGATCCATCTTCAGGCCAACTCCGGAAACTATATACCCCAAGAATGGAATCTGGGGTAATTCGAATAAACATTTTTCTAATTTACAGAACAATGAATTTTTTCGTAGCCTGGAGAGGACTTCTGCCACATGTTGGTGGTGAGAAGGCAGGTCCTGGGAAAAGATCAATATGTCGTCCAGGTAGACGACGACACATACATATAATAAGTCCCGAAAGATCTCATTGATGAAGCCTTGAAAAACAGCGGGGGCATTACACAGCCCGAAAGGCATTACCAGATATTCGTAATGCCCGTCTCTGGTGTTAAACGCTGTCTTCCATTCGTCACCGGAACGGATTCTGATTAAATTGTAGGCACCACGAAGATCCAACTTAGTGAAAATACGGGCTCCCTTGATGCGATCGAATAGCTCAGTGATCAGCGGAATGGGGTACCGATTCTTGATAGTAATGGCGTTGAGTCCACGAAAATCTATGCAAGGGCGTAATGATCCATCCTTCTTTTTGACGAAGAAGAACCCAGCTCCAGCGGGAGAGGTGGAAGGTCGAATAAACCCACGCTGGAGGTTCTCCTGTATATACTCAGATGTAGCTTGAGTCTCAGGTAACGAGAGTGGATAGACCCGGCCCCTGGGGGGAGTCTTGCCAGGTAGAAGGTCGATCGGACAATCCCAAGAACGATGAGGAGGAAGACGTTCAGACTGAGCTTTATCAAACACATCAGTAAATGAAGCATATTGAGGAGGGAGTCCCGGTGAGGTAGATGAGATGGAAGATTGCTGTACTTTGAGAGGAATAACTTGGGAAAGGCAACGATGGTGACATTCAGGCCCCCAAGACGTGACTTGAGGGGTGCACCAGTCAATCTGGGGAGAGTGACACTGAAGCCATGGAAGGCCTAAGACAATCGGACTTGTCGTAACAGGAAGGATTAAAAACGATATTACTTCATGATGCAGGGCACCAATCTGAAGTGTCACTGGAGACGTACTCTGAGTGATGAGACCGTTGATGAGACGTGATCCATCTATAGCCGTCACAGTAATGGGTGTTTTTAAGGTAATCACTGGTAGAGACCATTGATTTACTGATGATTTGGAAATAAAATTTCCTGCTGCTCCGGAATCAATTAATGCCTGTGACTCAAAGGTTTTGGTAGCAGAGGAAATCGTAACATCAAAAGCGCAGACTTTAGATTTCATGGAAGATGGAGAGGACTCCAGGGACCCTAACTTCACCTCTCCAGAACTAGTTAGGGCCTGGCATTTCCCGATCTCTTAGGACAGGAGCTGAGAATATGAGTGGAATCAGCACAATAGATACAGAGTCTATTCTTTACTCTTCGTTTCCTCTCCTCGGAAGATAATTTGGAACGTCCTATCTCCATGGGAATCACAGAGGGTGAAACTGGACGAAATTGAGGGTTAGAACGAAGAGGTGCTTTAGCCGAAGTTGTTTTCTCAGCCTCTCTTTCACGAAATCTCATATCAACACGATGGCATAGAGAGATCAAATCTTCAAGTGATGAAGGAAGCTCTTGAGTAGTCAGTGCATCTTTAATTTTATCGGAGAGCCCCTGCCAGAAGGCGGCAACTAGGGCTTCAGTGTTCCACTGAAGTTCAGAGGCTAAGATCCTAAATTGAATGACGTACTGGCCTACTGTATGAGATCCTTGTCGTAGGCGGAGGATGCTGGAAGCAGCGGAGGTCACACGACCTGGTTCCTCGAACACACTTCGAAATGTAGAAATGAATTTGGCACTATCTTGTAATATCGGATCATTTCTTTCCCACAGAGGGGAGGCCCAAGCCAGGGCTTGTCCTGAAAACAAAGAGATAAGATAGGCCACTCTGGAACGATGGGTAGAAAAATTTTGAGGTTGGAGCTCAAAATGGACTGAACATTGGTTCAGGAAACCCCTACAAGTTTTGGGGTCCCCATCGTACTTTGACGGAGTAGGCAGGTGAAGCGTGGAAGCTGTAGACACCTGGGATGGCACTGGGGAAACGGAGGAAAGCACAGAAGCCTCAGGAGTAGCTGTCACAGTCTGTCCAGATGTTCCTTGGGAGGTTAATGACTGATAACACTGAAGTAACAGCTGTTGGCGGGCATCCTGTTGCTCCACACGGCTGACCAGATGCTGCAGCATCTCCTTGGCTGTAGGTTCCGTATCTGGGTCTGTCATGGCCTGATCTTACTGTCACGGGCACTAGGAGTCTTTACCCAGGGATCACCAGGTGGTAAGCTTACCAGAGCAATATAGATGGTAATAGTGTACTCTGGTAGCAGGGTGATCACGGAACAGGCAATAGTAGATAATGAGATGCTCAGGAAAGTCTATGACTAGCAGCACTGGTAATATGGAGGTGATAATACACGAGGAACTGTATGGACAAGGGCAAGTGGAGGTAGTCAGTGGTCTGCGTTAGCAAGTTGTACCACTGCTATAGTGAGGAGGAATGTCCAACAGAAACGAGGAGGTGATGAGAGTCAGCGGTCTGCGGATAGCAAGTGGTACCGCTGTCTGAGTGAAGGAATGGAATCCAAGTGGAGGTATCCGGGAAGTCAGTGGTCTGCGGTAGCAAGTTGTACCACTGCTATGTGAGAGGAATGGAACAGGTGATACTGGAACAGGAATCAGTGGTCTGCCTTCAGCAAGTTGTACCACTGAAAATATATGTGAGGAGGTGTACGGGGAGAGACTGCAACACAGGATGTACACGGGCACATTAAACACGATCCACAGTAATATGCACAATATATATAAATGACTGAACAGGTCTGCAAATGTAGAAAGTCTCTGAAGTAATCCAGCACAAGGTAACACAGTCAATGATGGCAAAAGACTCAGCGGATTGCAAACTCCAGAGGAGAACCAACACAGTCCAGCAAGATATGCAATACACCAGCACAGTCAATGAGAAGTATGCATACCGTGGTTCAGAAGGCAGTCAGACAGGAGTGCAATGATACCTGGGCGGCAGGAGGCCGACAGGATGAGAAGTCCCTGGATGTAAGAAGCAGGAGTCTAGTAGGTGCAGCGCACAGGTAAGTAGACCAACAGGGACACGAATCCAATGCTGACAGGAGGGTAGCGACCAGGGTAACCAGGAAGGCGTGGAGAGCGGATCTGCAGTAGATGGACGCTAGGACTGGCAGCGGCAGCAGGACTCTGCGAACCCACGGGAGAGATGAGATGACGCTGAGGTGCACAGGAGCAGCGGATAGAAATCAGCTAGCAGTCACGATGATGAACACAGGTGAGTTGCCAGCTGGAGGCTGTAGTGCACGGAGGCAGCGGATAGGAATCAGCTCACGGTCACGATGAGGAACACAGGCGAGTTGCCGGCTGGAGGCTGTAGTGCACGGAGGCAGCGGATAGGGATCAGCTCACAGTCACGATGATGAACACAGGCGAGTTGCCAGCTGGAGGCGGTAGTGCACGGAGGCAGCAGCTAGGAATCAGCTCACAGACTTGATGATGAACACAGGCGAGTTGCCAGCTGGAGGCTGTAGTGCACGGAGGCAGCAGCTAGGAATCAGCTCACAGACTTGATGATGAACACAGGCGAGTTGCCAGCTGGAGGCTGTAGTGCACGGAGGCAGCAGCTAGGAATCAGCTTACAGACTTGATGATGAACAGGTGAGTGGATAAGGAGAGAAGGCTGTAGTGCACGGAGGCAGCGGATAGGAATCAGCAAACAGTCACTATGGAATATAATAGCGTTGAAGTGGTATTGGAGACTGTAGTGCACGGAGGCAGTGGATAGGAATCAGCAAACAGTCACTATGGAATATAATAGCGTTGAAGTGGTATAGGAGACTGTAGTGCACGGAGGCAGCGGATAGGAATCAGCAAACAGTCACGATGATACAGTTGATGGTAGAAGTGGTATGGGAACCACAGTAGGAGAAGTGGTTAGGAAACCACAGAGGTAGAAGTGGTTTGGAAACCACAGGAATCAGCAGCGCTGAATACACGAGGAAACACAGGAACACCTTCAGAGGCTCATAGGGAATGAGACTCCAAGATCAGGCAACGTGGTGTTGACCACAGGTGCTTAATATAGGGAGTGTTGCCTGATCTGCCAATTGAGTTAAAGGGACATACACTAAAGTATAGGAAAGGGCTGCGCATGCGCAGACCCTCAGGATGGAGGACGGCCACGGTTCCTAAATGTCCGGGAAGAGGCACTCACGGTCCGGTGAGTGACAAATGTTCTGCTTTAGATCAGTTACCTGGGCTTCCAAAGAGACCAATTGCTCACATTTCTCACAGAGGTATAAACCTTGGAACACTTGCTCCAAGTGTGCATACATATGACAATATATGCATTGAGTGAGATCATCAAGCCTGCTACTACTCATCTTATTATGACTAACCTAACTTCTTATAGCCTACAGTGAACTTGAGTACTAGCCTTTGCTAGCCACTTTCCAGATTCAACTCCTTACTGGATCTAACTCCACACTTTAAACAAAAACAGCACTTGAAATAAAAAAAGCTGTGAAATCCCAAGCTCAATGAAATCGCTTGCTACCTCTTGTTAAATAGAGCTTGCACTAACCAGCTGTATCAACTATGCAATTAAACCACACCCACTAGCTCTAACAGAGAGAAGGAAAAAAAAGAGAAAAGAAAAGAAAAAAGGGACACTTAATAAACACACAGAAAAACGAATCCCATTCAATAAACACACAGAATAGTTCCCCAAACTATATCACTCTCTCAGCATAGCACAGCAATCCTTACTGGATCTAACTCCACACTTTAAACAAAAACAGCACTTGAAATAAAAAAAGCAGTGAAATCACAAGCTCTCAAAATCTTTCCAAAGTATGCTTTGCTGAATGACATCAGTTTGACCTATGCAAGTCTTTTGAAAGTAACCAGGCCAGACAGAGAACATCTCTGAGGCATGACAGAGATTGTGTATACAGTCTGACTAGCCAGAATAGCAGTGGTAAGAAGTCCTGCTCTTTGAAGTTCCAGACCTATCTTAGCACATTGATAACTCATTTTCAAAAGCCCTGTGTCATTCTGGCAAATGCCCTGACATTGGATGATAAACTTAATCTCTAAAGGTGGGGTTGAGAGCAGTGTGAGAAGGTTAAAAACTCAGCTGCTACCCAGTAATATTGTTCATTTCTCTGAGAAGACACCTGTCAAGGTGGAAATGTGCCATTGCTCCCAAAGTGCACTCCTCTCACGACAGGCCATAAACTAGTAAGTTAGTGACTCTGGTTTTATTTCCTAATTTATTTTTGAAACTTATTTGTGCAACTTATTTTGTATGTCTTGTTATTAAATGTTTTGAAATTAAGCCTTGGAAACATTTGTCGGATTAAGTACATTTAATCTAGCATATTCTCTGTGATTCTTTGTGAATTTACGAAGCCAGATGAGGCTCATGCTACATGTGTATGGGATTTAAGTCTGGAACATTAATAAGTGGTTTTGGTGAATGCAAGGACGCCATAGTAAATCCTTCATGGTGGCAAAAAAAGTGTACTCATTGGTACTCATTGACTAAAGTTACTCCAGTCACAGTCAGCTGTTTTGGATTGCTGTATCTGAGACAGGCTGGGTGTTCGTGACAGTAAGTGTCAGGGGAAGAGGTTTTAATGTAAGTGTAGATGTGGTGGGAGGGTAGAGTGACAGGATGGACCGTCTATGCCACCCTGTGTGTTGCAATGCTGGGGACCAGCTGGGCTTGCCTTGCCACCATCCCCTTTTCTTTATCCCAAATGCGCCCTCTAACCTCAGTAAGAGGGTCTTAAACTGCTGCCACCACTGGACTCCTTAAAGGCATCCAGAACCTTCTGGGTAACTGTCGCTGCTAGTGTACCCCCTGGGCTGGTACGCCTGACCTCTACCTGTAGATCAGGGTTGCTATGGCTGGTTTCCTCCCTGGAAAGAACTGCTGGGTAACGGGCAGAGCGGTGGTATTAGACGCTGGGTCCAAACCTCAGAACAGCCAGAAAACATTAGAGTTGGATCTAATCTGCAGGTCACAGGAATTACATCAGGGAAGTAGTCATCAAGCAGGCTCTTGAAGCAAATGATGTTTATTAGCTCAAGTTTCCTAATAAGGACAGTTCACACTGGCTTATTGTACCAGTGATCAGAAGGTCAGATGAAACATTACATGGTGAAACAGGGGCCTTTTTATACAGTTTTTGACACAGATATGGGCAGGGGTTAACCCTAGCTGGCATCGGAACATCTGATCAAATAATTTAACATCAGAATATAATCTAATCTTGCATCTAACACAATTTAACTTCCAAATCAACCTGATTTCCTCAGACCTCAGATTTGCTGTCTACATTGTTAGGTTTCCTGTTTGTCTAACAAGACATACACACAGGTAATGACCCCCTGCCAAGCCTTCAGGCCAAAGCAGGTGTTTGTAACTTCACTTGAAAAGACGCACTTACCATTTCCTGCTATCAGCAAAACAGACTTCCTCTAGCAAAGTTACAAAACCAAATAATGACATACTGTCTCCGAAGCTACAAATCACTACCTCAGAAATTAATCCATTTCCAGTACAAAAATACAACACAATATAATAAAATCAGTACATTTCTAAAACACAGTATCAAAAATCAGTACATTTGCAATGATATAATTTGACACACTATGCTAATAATTTAAATATATTATTACATTAAGTTATTTATAAGTGATCCCATAACTGGTAGTAAGGTGTTTTTAATGAAGTGCAGGTGGAGACGTGAGGTTTTAGTATAATAATACAATGAAGGTGAGGGCTAAACTTTTATTGATGGTTGTAGATATTATTTTATTGGTGGGTGTATTTATTTGATAGTGGGGAATATTTAATTTAACACTGGCATTACAGTTGGGTCTATTAATATAAAGTGGAGCGAAGGGACTATTAATTAAACATAGGACTGAATATTAATTATTTTAATCCTGCACATGGAGGAAATAGGTTTATTTGTTAAAGGTGGATGCTATTAAATTAACGTTGGGTCAGATATAGGAAAATAGATCTATTTAGTAAATATGAATACTAATAACTTAAGGTTGGGGCTAGTTGACAGAATATAGGTCTATTTATTAAATGTGAATGCTATTAATGTTATGTTGAATGGTTGCAGGGAGGGAGGCTTAATTAATAAATATGGGTGTTTTTTATTTAATGTCAGGGCTGGTTAGAGGGAGGGTGGCTTACAGTGTTCACTCATTGCTAGGCTTTCCATATTTCAAGTACCTATGCTTTTTCCAAACAGAGCGCCAACAATCCAGACGGAACTGAGCTTAAGACACAAAAAACCACAGCTAGTGAAAACTGCAAGAACAGGTAGGAGAGAGCTGGATAGTCTGCCAGCGGTTCTGCTTGTGGCAGGGCAGTCCGAATTTTGATTGACTGTCCTGCTCAGTTAGAAACTTTTTCCCACTGCAAGGGCAGTTAGGCGGTATGTCCTACATAACATTGCTCTGCTCATGAAGGAGGAGCTGCATTGTCCATCTATTTGAAGGTGCTAGGAAAGGGTTGGAGAGCAACCTAACACTGTTTAAAATGATAGTCACGCTAATTATATGCTGGTCATGCGCACTCTGGAAACCCTCTCTAGAAATACCGCATTTGCCTCTCCACAGGTACATAGTAGCAGAGAGTACTAGTACCACAAGATCAGAGAGACAGTGAGACCAGTATATATAATGCTTGATAAAAAAAACACGTGTCTCATTCTAATGAGTCACATGCTCAGCTGCATTCAAATATGGCAATGCCTATGGCATAATCGACAGTAACCATTTTAACAAGATAAGATCATGATCCTAAGAGGATTGGACAGCTGTGCAGAATCTGGTACCTAGCTCAGAACAGCCATGTCCTGACCAGTGTGGCACCTGCCTCAGCTTCTAACAGTAACCCACATTTGCGTAGGGTTCAAGGGAACCCAATAACTGGGAATCTGAGTCTGTTAGCATGTAGATTTCAAAATTTTCCTCTGGACCATAGCTCATCCAATGAACCAAGTAGTGGACTTGGCCTTAAACAAACATAGAGTCTCTAACCATTTCAATTGCATATTCCTGATGCCCATCAATGGTCACATGAGCATGTTTACAATTAGATTGACTGATGAATATTTTAGTTCTAAATACAGGTTTAAGAAGAGAACAATGGAATATTCAAAGAACTCTGAGAGCAGCTGGAAGCTCAAGTTCAAAACTCACCGGAATGATTTTTTCAAAAAACCTAAGTCGTAATATATAGGAAGATTGTCTGAGTGTGATACTTTTAGTTGAGACCCACACTATCTCCAACCTTGAGGTTATTAACCCCCAAAAAATTGGGGTAAAAATCCAGAGTGCTCTCAAAATAGCCACTGGCTTTTTTGAGGGCACCCTGGGCTTTACCGGAATTTGTCTTGAAATGTGACATACATCATGGCATCTTCAGAGCTATTCTTTCCTGGTAAAGATGGAGGGTCAGAACAGAGCCTTACATAGTGCAAGAAACCAGTCAGGATAATGCAGGTAGCTCCCCTGTAATGCAGTTCAGACTATTTGAAAGCAGAGAGTTCTCATACACAGGGAAATAAAGCAGAACATGACAATACTTAAAAAACTTTTTGGGGTTTGTCTTACTTTCTTTTGCAACGTGCCTTTCATTTTCTAATTTAGCCAATCTAATTTCCTTTTTGCATGTTTTTATTACATTCCTTGTACCTACGGAAGGACTCCTCTGACCCTTCAGACTTAAACAATTTAAATTCACGCTTCTTCCTTTGCATTTCTTCCCTTACCTTTTTATTTAGCCACATTGGTTTCGACTTAATTCTTTTACATTTATTTCCCATAGGAATGAACTTATACGTGTATGTTTCCAGCAACATTTTAAAGACAGCCCACATTTCTTCTGTATTTTTTCCTTCAAAGGCTTTGTCCCAGTCTATGCTCTTTATAGACTCCTTTAGCATATTAAAATTTGCCTTTCTAAAGTTTAAAGTCCTAGTTGATCCCTTATACCGTTGTTTCTGGAAACTAATTTCAAATGAGTCCATATTATAATCACTGTTTCCCAAGTGCTCCTTTACTTGAATATTTGATATTACGTCTACATTGTTTGTTATTACTAGGTCCAGTATAGCCCGGTTCCTAGTTGGTTCCTCTACTAATTGGGACATGTAATGGTCTTTTAGCGTGCTCAGAAACCTATTTCCCCTAGCTGTACCGCAGGTCTCAGTACTCCAATCAATGTCCGGATAATTAAAATCCCCCATAATTAAAATTTGACCTAGTTGTGTAGCCTTTTCAATTTGCTGTAATAGTTGGGCTTCCTCAATCGTACTAATATCTGGCGGTTTATAGCATATCCCTATCAGCAACTTCTCTGAACTTTTTCCTCCGCTGGATATTTCCACCCACAATGCCTCTATATTATCACCAATATTCTTGTATGTAACTTCCTGAATACTTGGTTTTAATTCTGGCTTAATATAAAGACATACTCCTCCTCCCCTTTTATTTACCCTATCCCTCCTGAAGAGAGAATAGCCTTCCAAGTTGACTGCCCAGTCATGTGTATCATCCCACCAGGTCTCCATAATACCTATAATATCATACTGCTCATTCATTGCTACTAGTTCTAACTCCCCCATTTCACCTGTCAGGCTTCTTGCATTTGCAAGCATACACTTACGTCTATTGCCTCCCTTAGGTATTTCTTTTTGCTTTAAAAAGGGCCACTCCTTATCGGCTATGCTTCCCTTTCCCCTCTCTCCACCCCCTTGACTCTTGTTAAATTCCTCCTTACTACTCTCAATGTCTATCCCATAAATACTTGCTTGCCCCCCCCGGAGCCTAGTTTAAAATCTCCTCCAACCTTCTAACCATCCTCTCCCCTAGCACTGCAGCCCCCTCCTCATTCAGGTGCAATCCATCATGACAATAAAGATGGCAACTGACCGAGAAATCAGCCCAGTGCTCTAAGAATCCAAAACCCTCCTTCCTACACCAATCTTTTAGCCACGCATTAACCTCCCTAATCTCCCGCTGCCTCCCTGGACTAGCGCGTGGCACAGGTAGTATTTCCGAAAATACTACCTTGGATGTACTTGCCTTAAGTTTGCGACCTATGTCCCTGAAATCATTCTTTAGGACACCCCTTCTTCCTCTAACTCGGTCATTGGTGCCAACATGCACCAAAACCGCTGGGGCATTCCCAGCCCCTCCCAACAATCTGTCCACCCGATCCGCAATATGCCGAGCCCGAGCACCCGGGAGACAACACACTGTTCGGCATGCACGGTCCCGGTAACGGATTGCCCTATCTACCTTCCTAATAATTGAATCCCCTACCACCACAATCTGCCTGGGTCCCTGAGTAACTTTGGTCCCCTGTATGCTGGAGAGACCATTCCCTTGGTTGCTAGAGGAAGCAGTCTCATCCAACTCTACCAACTCTGAACTGCCTTCCACAGTATCTTCATCCAATCTGGCAAATCTGTTGGGATTGGTTAGCTCAGAACTGGCCTGCCTCTTCCTCCCTCTGCTACCCCTAGTAACTGTTACCCAGCTGCCTACCTGTGCATCCTCCTCTGTCTCTGCTCCACCCTGCTCAGCTAACGCATCAACGGTGAGCTGTAAACTCTGCTCCAGGTTGGCAATGTCTCCCAATGTTGCAATGTTCTGCTTTAGATCAGTTACCTGGGCTTCCAAAAAGACCAATTGCTCACATTTCTCACAGAGGTATAAACCTTGGAACACTTGCTCCAAGTGTGCATACATATGACAAGATATGCATTGAGTGAGATCATCAAGCCTGCTACTACTCATCTTATTATGGCTAACCTAACTTCTTAAAGCCTACAGTGAACTTGAGTACTAGCCTTTGCTAGCCACTTTCCAGATTCAACTCCTTACTGGATCTAACTCCACACTTTAAACAAAAACAGCACTTGAAATAAAAAAACCAGTGAAATCCCAAGCTCAATGAAATCGCTTGCTACCTCTTGTTAAATAGAGCTTGCACTAACCAGCTGTATCAACTATGCAATTAAACCACACCCACTAGCTCTAACAGAGAGAAGGAAAAAAAAGAGAAAAGAAAAGAAAAAAGGGACACTTAATAAACACACAGAAAAACGAATCCCATTCAATAAACACACAGAATAGTTCCCCAAACTATATCACTCTCTCAGCATAGCACAGCAATCCTTACTGGATCTAACTCCACACTTTAAACAAAAACAGCACTTGAAATAAAAAAAGCAGTGAAATCACAAGCTCTCAAAATCTTTCCAAAGTATGCTTTGCTGAATGACATCAGTTTGACCTATGCAAGTCTTTTGAAAGTAACCAGGCCAGACAGAGAACATCTCTGAGGCATGACAGAGATTGTGTATACAGTCTGACTAGCCAGAATAGCAGTGGTAAGAAGTCCTGCTCTTTGAAGTTCCAGACCTATCTTAGCACATTGATAACTCATTTTCAAAAGCCCTGTGTCATTCTGGCAAATGCCCTGACATTGGATGATAAACTTAATCTCTAAAGGTGGGGTTGAGAGCAGTGTGAGAAGGTTAAAAACTCAGCTGCTACCCAGTAATATTGTTCATTTCTCTGAGAAGACACCTGTCAAGGTGGAAATGTGCCATTGCTCCCAAAGTGCACTCCTCTCACGACAGGCCATAAACTAGTAAGTTAGTGACTCTGGTTTTATTTCCTAATTTATTTTTGAAACTTATTTGTGCAACTTATTTTGTATGTCTTGTTATTAAATGTTTTGAAATTAAGCCTTGGAAACATTTGTCGGATTAAGTACATTTAATCTAGCATATTCTCTGTGATTCTTTGTGAATTTACGAAGCCAGATGAGGCTCATGCTACATGTGTATGGGATTTAAGTCTGGAACATTAATAAGTGGTTTTGGTGAATGCAAGGACGCCATAGTAAATCCTTCATGGTGGCAAAAAAAGTGTACTCATTGGTACTCATTGACTAAAGTTACTCCAGTCACAGTCAGCTGTTTTGGATTGCTGTATCTGAGACAGGCTGGGTGTTCGTGACAGTAAGTGTCAGGGGAAGAGGTTTTAATGTAAGTGTAGATGTGGTGGGAGGGTAGAGTGACAGGATGGACCGTCTATGCCACCCTGTGTGTTGCAATGCTGGGGACCAGCTGGGCTTGCCTTGCCACCATCCCCTTTTCTTTATCCCAAATGCGCCCTCTAACCTCAGTAAGAGGGTCTTAAACTGCTGCCACCACTGGACTCCTTAAAGGCATCCAGAACCTTCTGGGTAACTGTCGCTGCTAGTGTACCCCCTGGGCTGGTACGCCTGACCTCTACCTGTAGATCAGGGTTGCTATGGCTGGTTTCCTCCCTGGAAAGAACTGCTGGGTAACGGGCAGAGCGGTGGTATTAGACGCTGGGTCCAAACCTCAGAACAGCCAGAAAACATTAGAGTTGTATCTAATCTGCAGTTCACAGGAATTACATCAGGGAAGTAGTCATCAAGCAGGCTCTTGAAGCAAATGATGTTTATTAGCTCAAGTGTCCTAATAAGGACAGTTCACACTGGCTTATTGTACCAGTGATCAGAAGGTCAGATGAAACATTACATGGTGAAACAGGGGCCTTTTTATACAGTTTTTGACACAGATATGGGCAGGGGTTAACCCTAGCTGGCATCGGAACATCTGATCAAATAATTTAACATCAGAATATAATCTAATCTTGCATCTAACACAATTTAACTTCCAAATCAACCTGATTTCCTAAGACCTCAGATTTGCTGTCTACATTGTTAGGTTTCCTGTTTGTCTAACAAGACATACACACAGGTAATGACCCCCTGCCAAGCCTTCAGGCCAAAGCAGGTGTTTGTAACTTCACTTGAAAAGACGCACTTACCATTTCCTGCTATCAGCAAAACAGACTTCCTCTAGCAAAGTTACAAAACCAAATAATGACATACTGTCTCCGAAGCTACAAATCACTACCTCAGAAATTAATGCATTTCCAGTACAAAAATACAACACAATATAATAAAATCAGTACATTTCTAAAACACAGTATCAAAAATCAGTACATTTGCAATGATATAATTTGACACACTATGCTAATAATTTAAATATATTATTACATTAAGTTATTTATAAGTGATCCCATAACTGGTAGTAAGGTGTTTTTAATGAAGTGCAGGTGGAGACGTGAGGTTTTAGTATAATAATACAATGAAGGTGAGGGCTAAACTTTTATTGATGGTTGTAGATATTATTTTATTGGTGGGTGTATTTATTTGATAGTGGGGAATATTTAATTTAACACTGGCATTACAGTTGGGTCTATTAATATAAAGTGGAGCGAAGGGACTATTAATTAAACATAGGACTGAATATTAATTATTTTAATCCTGCACATGGAGGAAATAGGTTTATTTGTTAAAGGTGGATGCTATTAAATTAACGTTGGGTCAGATATAGGAAAATAGATCTATTTAGTAAATATGAATACTAATAACTTAAGGTTGGGGCTAGTTGACAGAATATAGGTCTATTTATTAAATGTGAATGCTATTAATGTTATGTTGAATGGTTGCAGGGAGGGAGGCTTAATTAATAAATATGGGTGTTTTTTATTTAATGTCAGGGCTGGTTAGAGGGAGGGTGGCTTACAGTGTTCACTCATTGCTAGGCTTTCCATATTTCAAGTACCTATGCTTTTTCCAAACAGAGCGCCAACAATCCAGACGGAACTGAGCTTAAGACACAAAAAACCACAGCTAGTGAAAACTGCAAGAACAGGTAGGAGAGAGCTGGATAGTCTGCCAGCGGTTCTGCTTGTGGCAGGGCAGTCCGAATTTTGATTGACTGTCCTGCTCAGTTAGAAACTTTTTCCCACTGCAAGGGCAGTTAGGCGGTATGTCCTGCATAACATTGCTCTGCTCATGAAGGAGGAGCTGCATTGTCCATCTATTTGAAGGTGCTAGGAAAGGGTTGGAGAGCAACCTAACACTGTTTAAAATGATAGTCACGCTAATTATATGCTGGTCATGCGCACTCTGGAAACCCTCTCTAGAAATACCGCATTTGCCTCTCCACAGGTACATAGTAGCAGAGAGTACTAGTACCACAAGATCAGAGAGACAGTGAGACCAGTATATATAATGCTTGATAAAAAAAAACACGTGTCTCATTCTAATGAGTCACATGCTCAGCTGCATTCAAATATGGCAATGCCTATGTCATAATCGACAGTAACCATTTTAACAAGATAAGATCATGATCCTAAGAGGATTGGACAGCTGTGCAGAATCTGGTACCTAGCTCAGAACAGCCATGTCCTGACCAGTGTGGCACCTGCCTCAGCTTCTAACAGTAACCCACATTTGCGTAGGGTTCAAGGGAACCCAATAACTGGGAATCTGAGTCTGTTAGCATGTAGATTTCAAAATTTTCCTCTGGACCATAGCTCATCCAATGAACCAAGTAGTGGACTTGGCCTTAAACAAACATAGAGTCTCTAACCATTTCAATTGCATATTCCTGATGCCCATCAATGGTCACATGAGCATGTTTACAATTAGATTGACTGATGAATATTCTAGTTCTAAATACAGGTTTAAGAAGAGAACAATGGAATATTCAAAGAACTCTGAGAGCAGCTGGAAGCTCAAGTTCAAAACTCACCGGAATGATTTTTTCAAAAAACCTAAGTCGTAATATATAGGA
Source organism: Mixophyes fleayi (assembly GCF_038048845.1). NCBI lineage: Eukaryota > Metazoa > Chordata > Amphibia > Anura > Limnodynastidae > Mixophyes > Mixophyes fleayi. The sequence goes on from NC_134405.1 coordinate 48,790,730, forward strand.
AGATTGTCTGAGTGTGATACTTTTAGTTGAGACCCACACTATCTCCAACCTTGAGGTTATTAACCCCCAAAAAATTGGGGTAAAAATCCAGAGTGCTCTCAAAATAGCCACTGGCTTTTTTGAGGGCACCCTGGGCTTTACCGGAATTTGTCTTGAAATGTGACATACATCATGGCATCTTCAGAGCTATTCTTTCCTGGTAAAGATGGAGGGTCAGAACAGAGCCTTACATAGTGCAAGAAACCAGTCAGGATAATGCAGGTAGCTCCCCTGTAATGCAGTTCAGACTATTTGAAAGCAGAGAGTTCTCATACACAGGGAAATAAAGCAGAACATGACAACTAACAACAGTATCCTGACACATGCAGTTAGCACAGCTGCAAGGCAGCTCAAACTAACTGAAATCAACTCACACAAACAGAGAAACAGCAACAGATAATAGAAACAGAATCTGGGGCAATGCACAGCTGCTTTGTTTTTTTTATTAACCATATCCTCAAACTCAGAAATAAACTTGTACCAGACAATTTGTGGAGCAATCCTCTCCCTTAATAATTTGCTTGGTCTCCCAGTAAATGGCTGGATTGTGAGATATTAGCCAGGGAAACCCTAATATTATCAGACGAAAAAGGGGAATGGATAATAAATAACAATATCAATTCCTCATGTGTACAACCAGTAACCATCTTGATAGGATCAGTCCTAGAGAGGATAGAACCACGTAAGAAAGGATGACAGTCTAGTCCTTTAAATAAAATGTATTTTTGAAGGGTAGATGCAGGGCCGGATTTACCGCTAGGCAACCTAGGCACCTGCCTAGGGCCTAGCGGCTCTCTGGGGGCCAGATGGGGGGGACAAAGGAGTAAAAAAAAAAAAAATAAAAATAAAATCGGCCCCTCCCCCGATTCGCGGCACCCGCGAGTCGCGGGGAGGGGGCGGTGCCGCGACTCACACTGCACCAGGGGGCAGTTCCAGATTCGGAAGGGACTGGGAGCCCATTGATGTGAGGTAAGCTGGGAGCTGAAGTTTAGATAGACCTCAGGCACAAGCAAATAGAGTAATTTGGAGAGGCTGATGATTCTCTGGGGTGCAGGCAGACTTCAACGTCTTTGGGCAATGACGTTACAACTTTGAGAGATCTCCCTGTGAGCTGCAGGCGGGCTGGTGATGTAAAGGGGTCCAGGTGCTGATAAGAAGAGTACAGGAAGGGGGTGCTCAGCAACAACAGCAGTCTCATCAGGTGGATGCAACAACTGTCTTATACTCACATGTATCTGCTTGTAGAGGATATATGCTGCTTGCAAGGAAGTGGGGTGAAGAAGTGCCACACATACACCCTCACTTCCAGCACTGATGATACATAATGCTTTACATTCTTTACTAATTCTTTACAAATTCTGGGTAGACTTTTCCCACAATGTCAATATTCTGTATATTTTATCTACTGATAGAAAGTAGCAAGACAAACATACCGTACATATAATGGCTCAATGCCACATACTAGGAATAAATACTTAAACTAATGATCAGTGCTCAGTATGAAATAAAGTAGCCTAAGTAAACATTATAATTATTTTAGCTGTGCATTATAAACTGTATAGTATTTTAAGAAAGTAATTTCACACAATTCCTTTGTGATTTCCATATATCTGAATTTATGCAGACCACACTTGTTCTGATGTATATTGTACTGTGCATTGGTGATTGAAATCCTTCCAGTATCAGTATAAGTCTGAAGCTGACTGCTTTGTTGTAAATGCTGATACTTTATTTTGTAAGACTTTTCCAGACACATCAAGGCACTGCTTAAACATATTGCTAAACACAGCCACAAATCTGGCAGGGACAGAAGCCTACAGCTAGCTCCTATACGCCACTAGCGTGATGTGCGGCGGCACATAGCTTACCCTTCTACTTAACAATAGGAGTATATGCTATGCTAAAAAAAATATAATGCTATGGATTGTTTCAGGAAGGCGGGGGGCTGGGGGGAGTGTGGGGGGGCTGGGGTGGGGCGGCGTGGGGGGCATAGGGGGGGCTGGGGCCCATACCAATATCTTGCCTAGGGCACCATGAGGTCTAAATCCGGCTCTGGGTAGATGAGGACAACCCAAGATTACCGACTGTCTTCAAATCCACTGTCTATTATGGCTTGCAGAGGTACAGCTTTCCCCAATACATGAAAAATCAATTGTAGGGAGATAAAGTAATCTCTAATTTGAACACCTAGGATGCACTTCTCATCACAGCCTAGGCTCTGTAGTTTTCTGACTTCTTTGGACATTTATTAACTAAATGTCTCTTAGTTCCACAATAAAAACACAACCCCAGGGTACGTCTCCTAAGTTTTTCTTCCTTGGACAATGTTAGGTTTCCAAGTGCATAGGTTTCTCAAGGGTAGATGCAGATGCAGATTGTTTCACAAAAATGGAACTAGTAAGAGAGTATTTTTCAGAGTGACGTTCTGAAAAGCACTTGTCAATTTTGATACATAACTGCATGAGAGCATCCAATGTATCTGGGACTGGGTATTAAATTAGAGAGTCTGTGATATGATCTGAAAGACCCCAGTAAAACTCATATATTATTGCTAGATAGCTCCATTGCCAGTCTGCTGACCATTTTCTTAACTCTGTACAGTAATTTTAATCTTTATATTTATAGGGCGCCACAAGTCTATCGCAGCGCCATGCAGAAAACAGATATTATGCCATACCGGGTAAAACAGTACAGAACAGTGAACAAAATTTCAAACAGTATTCATAAGCTGTATGACAACCTTGATACATAAGGAGTGTAACTCAGACTCAGCAGTAGCATACCGATCTTGGTCATCACATAGAAGCCCTAAGGTGAAGAAGAAGCCATCTACAGATGTCAGGCTGCTTGGTAAGAGGGTAAGCCAAAATCCCAGGTTTAAGGGTCTTCCTTGAGAGGCGACATACCTATGCCCACTTGCTGGGCCTCACACACTGAAGTACAGGCCTCAGGTTTTTTTGTCTCCAGATAATCTATCCAGAAAGTTGTGTAATATCTCCAGGTGTACTGATCTGTCCTCGGCGTGCTTGTTCCTCAAGTGAAAGTCGTTGAGGCATATCCTGAACAACTTCACCTAAAGTTTGAATCTGATTAGCCGATAAGGGTTGTGTTTGGTTATGAACTGAGGCTAAAGTAATAATTGCAGAACCATCTAGTGGAGGTGCTCACCTATAGGAAACACCTTTCCATAAGAGGGTGATGTGCTCACTCATGCTCAGATGGCTGCAGGACTTAATCTCCAGTAGTGAAAACTCACTTAAACAGGTTTTAAGTTTATAAAAGACAAGACACACTACCATGCAATAATCATAATAATACTAATAAAAGTAAACAGTGGCTCACCCAGGAGTTGAGGGACTAGGAAACTCAACCACGAAAGGAGTGCTGTTGGTTGCTGCTCTAGCTGGATGAATAGGAGCAGCCTTATCAGTGACTTCAGTAACCCCAAATGTGAATAACTATAAGGTAACCAATTAGATCTGGATAGAGCAATCTGCAGTGTGTTCAGCTACAGTATTCTATCCTACTAACACTGACAGACACAACAGGTGGTAATGTTCAGTAAAATACCCTGGAAGGCTGATGGGAAATCCTAGTGTGAGTCACTGTCCAATTTCAGAACCTTCCTTTATTTATCAGATTTTTTTAATCTATAATCATAGATTAAAAAAATCTGATAAATAAAGTAGAGATGAGCGCACTCGGATTTAAGAAATCCGAGCCCACCCGAACGTTGCCGATCCGAGTCGGATCCAAGACAGGTCCGGGTATTGGCGCCAAATTCAAATCTGAAAATGAGGCTGACTTATAATCCCGTTGTCGGATCTCGCGATACTCGGATCCTATAAATTCCCCGCTAGTCGCCGCCATCTTCACTCGGGCATTGATCAAGGTAGAGGGAGGGTGTGTTAGGTGGTCCTCTGTCCTGCTATATCTCGTGCTGTTCAGTGCTGTGCTGTGCTGTGCTCAGTCCAGTGGTGCTGTGTCCTGTGCTCTGTCCTTCTGAGGTCAGTGGTGCTGCTGGGTCCTGTGCTGTGTCCTGTTTAGTCCAGTGGTGCTGTGTCCTGTGCTCTGTGCTTCTAAGGGCATAGTTATTTCCCCAATATTCCCCTGTGTTTAAAAAAATAAAAAAAAGTTATTTAAAAAAATACCAAAAACCAATTAATTTTTTTTTTAATTACCACAAAATTTGCACAACCAATCCTGCAGTATAAGCCCTTTGGTACTGCAATATTACCAAGTTCACACATTCAGCATTAAAAGTCCAGTGGTACTGCAATATTTCAAAGTTCACACATTCTGCAGTATCAGTCCAGTGGTGCTGTGTCCTGTGCTCTGTCCTGCTGAGTTCCGTAGTGCTGCTGGGTCCTGTGCTGTGTCCTGTTCAGTCCAGTGGTGTTGTGTCCTGTGCTCTGTGCTTCTAAGGGCATAGTTATTTCCCCATTATTCCCAAGTTTTTTAAAAATTTAAAAAAAGTTATAAAAAAAATTTTAAAAAAATATATAATTATAACCAAATTTGCAAAACCAATCCAGCAGTATAAGCCCATTGGTACTGCAATATTACCAAGTTCACACATTCAGCAGTAAAAGTCCAGTGGTACTGCAATATTACAAAGTTCACACATTCTGCAGTATCAGTCCAGTGGTGCTGTGTCCTGTGCTCTGTCCTGCTGAGTTCAGTAGTGCTGCTGGGTCCTGTGCTGTGTCCTGTTCAGTCCAGTGGTGCTGTGTCCTGTGCTCTGTGCTTCTAAGGGCATAGTTATTTCCCCAATATTCCCCTGTGTTTAAAAAAATAAAAAAAAGTTATTTAAAAAAATACCAAAAACTAATTAAATTTTTTTTTAATTACCACAAAATTTGCACAACCAATCCTGCAGTATAAGCCCATTGGTACTGCAATATTACCAAGTTCACACATTCAGCAGTAAAAGTCCAGTGGTACTGCAATATTACAAAGTTCACACATTCTGCAGTATCAGTCCAGTGGTGCTGTGTCCTGTGCTCTGTCCTGCTGAGTTCCGTAGTGCTGCTGGGTCCTGTGCTGTGTCCTGTTCAGTCCAGTGGTGCTGTGTCCTGTGCTCTGTGCTTCTAAGGGCATAGTTATTTCCCCATTATTCCCAAGTTTTTAAAAAATCAAAAAAAAGTTATAAAAAATATTAAAATAAATTTTTTTTTAAAAAAAGTAGTTATAACCAAATTTGCAAAACCAATCCAGCAGTATAAGTCCATTGGTACCGCAATATTACCAAGTTCACACATTCTGCAGTATCTTGTGCTACATATAATGGAGACCAAAAATTTGGAGGACAAAAGTAGGGAAAGATCAAGACCCACTTCCTCCTAATGCTGAAGCTGCTGCCACTAGTCATGACATAGACGATGAAATGCCATCAACGTCGTCTTCCAAGCCCGATGCCCAATCTTGTAGTACCGGGCATGTAAAATTCAAAAAGCCCAAATTAAGAAAAAGTAGCAAAAAGAGAAACTTAAAATCATCTGAGAAGAAACGTAAAGTTGCCAATATGCCATTTACGACACGGAGTGGCAAGGAACGGCTTAGGCCCTGGCCCGTGTTCATGACTAGTGGTTCAGTTGCACCCACGGATCTTATCCCTCCTCCTCCTCCCCCCCCTACAAAAAATTGAAGAGAGTTATGCTGTCAGCAACAAAACAGCAAACAACTCTGCCTTCTAAAGAGAAATTATCACAAATCCTCAAGGCGAATCCAAGGGTGTTGGTGGTTGTCAAGCCTGACCTTCCCATCACTGTACGGGAAGAGGTGGCTCGAGAGGAGCCTATTGATGATGTAGCTGGCGCTGTGGAGGAACTTGATGATGAGGATGGTGATGTGGTTATTGTAAATGAGGCACCAGGGGGGGAAACAGCTGATGTCCATGGGATGAAAAAGCCCATCGTCATGCCTGGTCAGAAGACCAAAAAATGCACCTCTTCGGTCTGGAGTTATTTTTATCCAAATCCAGACAACCAATGTATGGCCATATGTAGCTTATGTAAAGCTCAAATAAGCAGGGGTAAGGATCTTGCCCACCTAGGAACATCCTCCCTTATACGTCACCTGAATAACCTTCATAGTTCAGTGGTTAGTTCAGGAACTGGGGCTAGGACCCTCATCGGTACAGGGACACCTAAATCCCGTGGTCCAGTTGGATACACACCAGCAACACCCTCCTCGTCCACTTCCTCCACAATCTCCATCAGATTCAGTCCTGCAGCCCAAGTCAGCAGCCAGACTGAGTCCTCCTCAATACGGGATTCATCCGAGGAATCCTGCAGCGGTACGCCTACTACTGCCACTGCTGCTGTTGCTGCTGTTAGTCGGTCATCTTCCCAGAGGGGAAGTCGTAAGACCGCTAAGTCTTTCACAAAACAATTGACCGTCCAACAGTCGTTTGCCATGACCACAAAATACGATAGTAGTCACCCTATTGCAAAGCGTATAACTGTGGCTGTAACTGCAATGTTGGTGTTAGACGTGCGCCCGGTGTCCGCCATCAGTGGAGTGGGATTTAGAGGGTTGATGGAGGTATTGTGTCCCCGGTACCAAATCCCGTCGAGATTCCACTTCACTAGGCAGGCGATACCAAAAAATGTACAGAGAAGTACGATCAAGTGTCCTCAGTGTTCTAAAAAATGCGGTTGTACCCACTGTCCACTTAACCACGGACATGTGGACAAGTGGTTCTGGGCAAACGAAGGACTATATGACTGTGACAGCCCACTGGGTAGATGCATCCCCTTCCGCAGCAACAGCAACAGCTGCATCAGTAGCAGCATCTACAAAATGGCTGCTCGTGCAAAGGCAGGCAACATTGTGTATTACAGGCTTTAATAAGAGGCACAACGCTGACAACATATTAGAGAAACGGAGGGAAATTATCTCCCAGTGGCTTACCCCACTTAGACTCTCATGGGGATTTGTGGTGTCAGACAATGCCAGTAACATTGTGCGGGCATTAAATATGGGCAATTTCCAGCACGTCCCATGTTTTGCCCACACCATTAATTTGATGGTGCAGTATTACCTCAAGAGTGACAGGGGTGTGCAGGAGATGCTTGCGGTGGCGCGCAAAATTGCTGGACACTTTCGGCATTCAGCCAGTGCCTACCGCAGACTAGAGGCACATCAAAAAACATGAACCTGCCCTGCCATCACCTCAAACAAGAGGTTGTAACGCGCTGGAACTCCACCCTCTATATGCTGCAGAGGATGGAGGAGCAGCAAAAGGCCATTCAGGCCTACACAGCCACCTACGACATAGGCAAAGGAGTGGGGATGCGCCTCAGTCAAGCGCAGTGGAGACTGATTTCCGTGTTGTGCAAGGTTCTGCAGCCATTTGAACTTTCCACACGAGAAGTCAGTTCCGACACTGCCAGCTTGATTTAGGTCATTCCCCTGATCAGGCTGTTGCAGAAGCAGCTGGAGAAAGTGAGGGAGGAGCTGGTAAGCCATTGCGATTACACCAAGCATGTAGCTCTTGTGGATGTAGCCCTTCGTACGCTTTGCCAGGATCCGAGGGTGGTCACTCTTTTAAAGTCAGAGGAATACATTCTGGCCACCGTGCTCGATCCTCGGTTTAAAGCGTATGTTGTGTCTCTGTTTCCGGCGGACACAAGTCTACTGCGGTGCAAAGACCTGCTGGTCAGGAGATTGTCCTCTGAAGAGGACCGTGACATGCCAACAGCTCCACCCTCATTTTCTTCCACATCTATGGCTGCGAGGAAAAAGCTCAGTTTTCCCAAAAGAGGCGCTGGCGGGGATGCTGATAACATCTGGTCCGGACTGAAGGACCTGCCAACCATTGCAGACGTGTCTACTCTCGCTGCATTGGATGCTGTCACAATAGAAAAAATTGTGGATGATTACTTTGCTGACACCATCCAAGTAGACATGTCAGACAGTCCATATTGTTACTGGCAGGAAAAAAAAGGCAGTTTGGAAGCCCCCTGTACAAACTGGCTCTATTTTACCTGAGTTGTCCCCCCTCCAGTGTGTACTCGGAAAGAGTTTTTAGTGCAGCGGGGAACCTGGTCAGTGAGCGGCGAAGGAGGTTGCTTCCTCATAACGTTGAAAAAATGATGTTTATAAAAATGAATAATCGATTCCTCAATGAAGTACAGCACTGCCCTCCAGATACTACAGAGGGACCTGTGGTTGTGGAGTCCAGCGGGGACGAATTGATAATGTGTGATGAGGAGGAAGTACACACTGTAGGGGGAGAGGAATCAGAGGTTGAGGATGAGGACGACATCTTGCCTCAGTAGAGCCTGTTTAGTCTGTACAGGGAGAGATGAATAGCTTTTTTGGTGTGGGGGCCCAAACAAACCAATCATTTCAGCCAAAGTTGTTTGGTAGGCCCTGTCGCTGAAATGATTGGTTTGTTAAAATGTGCATGTCCTATTTCAACAACATAAGGGTGGGTGTGAGGGCCCAAGGACAATTCCCTCTTGGAACTTTTTTTTTTGCATTATGTGACCAATCAACAGTCGTTTGCCATGTTCAAAAAGTAAAACCAAATTTAAACAAATTCAAGAAATTAAACCAAAAGTAAAATGCCCTGTCATAATTTAAAACAAGAGGTATTGACGTGCTCTGACTAAAACTACTGTATTGTTGTTTATATTTTATAAACACTACACTTGAAAGCTTGAGTCTTTTCTTATTAATAATATATATTGTGGTGACCCACTCCTCTACGCAGTCCAGATACATTTATTGCTGCGAATCATACAAGTTCAGGGTTTTTAATATATATTGTGGTGACCCACTCCTCTACGCAGTCCAGGTACATTTATTGGTGCGAATCATACAAGTTGATGGTTATCTTATTATATATATTGTGGTGACCCACTCCTCTACGCAGTCCAGATACATTTATTGCTGCGAATCATACAAGTTCAGGGTTTTTAATATATATTGTGGTGACCCACTCCTCTACGCAGTCCAGGTACATTTATTGGTGCGAATCATACAAGTTGATGGTTTTCTTATTATATATATTGTGGTGACCCACTTCTCTACGCAGTCCAGGTACATTTATTGCTGCGAATCATACAAGTTGATGGTTTTCTTATTATATATATTGTGGTGACCCACTCCTCTACGCAGTCCAGATACATTTATTGCTGCGAATCATACAAGTTCAGGGTTTTTAATATATATTGTGGTGACCCACTCCTCTACGCAGTCCAGGTACATTTATTGGTGCGAATCATACAAGTTGATGGTTTTCTTATTATATATATTGTGGTGACCCACTCCTCTACGCAGTCCAGGTACATTTATTGCTGCGAATCATACAAGTTGATGGTTTTCTTATTATATATATTGTGGTGACCCACTCCTCTACGCAGTCCAGGTACATTTATTGCTGCGAATCATACAAGTTGATGGTTTTCTAATTATATATATTGTGGTGACCCACTCCTCTACGCAGTCCAGATACATTTAATGGTGTGAATCATACAAGTTCAGGGTTTTTAATATATATTGTGGTGACCCACTCCTCTAAGCAGTCCAGGTACATTTATTGGTGCGAATCATACAAGTTCAGGGTTTTTAATATATATTGTGGTGACCCACTCCTCTACGCAGTCCAGGTACATTTATTGGTGCGAATCATACAAGTTGATGGTTATCTTATTATATATATTGTGGTGACCCACTCCTCTACGCAGTCCAGATACATTTATTGCTGCGAATCATACAAGTTCAGGGTTTTTAATATATATTGTGGTGACCCACTCCTCTACGCAGTCCAGGTACATTTATTGGTGCGAATCATACAAGTTGATGGTTTTCTTATTATATATATTGTGGTGACCCACTTCTCTACGCAGTCCAGGTACATTTATTGCTGCGAATCATACAAGTTGATGGTTTTCTTATTATATATATTGTGGTGACCCACTCCTCTACGCAGTCCAGATACATTTATTGCTGCGAATCATACAAGTTCAGGGTTTTTAATATATATTGTGGTGACCCACTCCTCTACGCAGTCCAGGTACATTTATTGGTGCGAATCATACAAGTTGATGGTTTTCTTATTATATATATTGTGGTGACCCACTCCTCTACGCAGTCCAGGTACATTTATTGCTGCGAATCATACAAGTTGATGGTTTTCTTATTATATATATTGTGGTGACCCACTCCTCTACGCAGTCCAGGTACATTTATTGCTGCGAATCATACAAGTTGATGGTTTTCTTATTATATATATTGTGGTGACCCACTCCTCTACGCAGTCCAGATACATTTAATGGTGTGAATCATACAAGTTCAGGGTTTTTAATATATATTGTGGTGACCCACTCCTCTAAGCAGTCCAGGTACATTTTTTTGGTGCGAATCATACAAGTTCAGGGTTTTTAATATATATTGTGGTGACCCACTCCTCTACGCAGTCCAGGTATTTTATTCGGTGCGATTTATACCAGTTGATGGTTTTTTTATTATATTGTGGGGACCACTCCACTACGCAGTCCAGAAAGATACCTCGTTGCAACGTTTTGGACTAATAACTATATTTTGAGGTGTTCAGAATACACTGTAAATTAGTGGAAATGCTTGTTATTGAACGTTATTGAGGTTAATAATAGCGTAGGAGTGAAGATAAGCCCAAAAACTTGATTTTTAAACTTTTAATGTTTTTTTCAAAAAAAATCTGAATCCAAAACCTTAAATCCGAACCGAGACCTTTCGTCAAGTGTTTTGCGAGACAAATCCGAACCCCAAAAATAATGAAAATCCGGATACAAAACACGAGACCTCAAAAGTCGCCGGTGCACATCCCTAAAATAAAGGAAGGTTCACTAGCACAAAAAAAAGTCTGTTATTCAAAGCAAGTTTGTTTGGCAGGCAGGCAGAATACAAACATAATCCATTTTCCAAAGCAAGATTCATTGGCAGGCAGAAGCCAAGAGTAATCCATTTTTCCAAAGCAGGGTTTGTTAATAGGCAGAAGACAAGAGTCACACAGGTAAACAATAGCTGAAAGTACTACTACCAGAAGGTCAGACTATCACCAGCACTGAAAAGACAGACCAGAATATATAGTGCTTGATTGAAACATCTTTCTCATTGCCATTACTAACATGCTCAGCTGCAGGTACTGAGCATTCAAAGATGGCGACGCCCAGAGCAGAAGCCATCAGTCCCATAGCAACAGGATAATATGTAATCACTCAGAAAATTTTAAGGCCATGCAGGATCTGGTATCTATCACTGTGCAGCCATGTCCAGAGCCACACGGCGCCTTCAACAGCTTCTAAAAGGGCCATTACTGTATAGTATGCGGAACAGAATTGCTCCGCACAACAAATCACACATGTGAGACACCAGTTTTATAAATAGATATAGTTTTGTGTAAAATGTAATCTTTTTCTGCAATAAAATCTTTTTGTGCCGTTCCAATCTTCCGCCATTCCAGTTTTTTCTTTTCTTCTATCATTATTTCTAATTTTTCATTCTACCTTTTTCTCTATACTTTCTTCTAAACTTTTTTTTCTATACCCTTTTTGTCTCAATGTCTCAAATAGCATGATCATGCTCTTACACTCCCATTGCTCACGCACTTCCTCTTTCACAGAACTAGAGAAAAGGATGGTGCAGAGAGGGTATTATTATTTGGTGTTTTGCAGAAAGTATCTGTACATTTATCACACAAACATGCAAACATGTAGCTACTGATCAGTACTATACTAGACAGCGTTTTCTTCTCTCATGTTATTGTCAGTTTAAAACATTTGAAACATTTCTACTTTTCTTATACCCTTTTTTATCTTAATGTCTCAAATAACATGATCATGTCCTTACACCACATTTGCTCACTCACTTCCTCTTCCACAGAATTAGAGAAAAAGGATGGTGCAGAGAGGGTACTTCAGTCAGTGGTACAGGACACACTGTACACATCACATAGGATGCGCAGAGCAGACATATTTATCAAAGACTAAGGAGGGGAGATAAGTAAGAAACAAATAAGATATATAGGTAAAACATCATACAGTAATTTAATAGAATGAGGAAAGATGAGGGTACAATAAGCACAAGCACAAGTGGACATACTCAGGTATACAGAATCAGGTAAATATATAGGGTACAGAAACATAATATATAGGGTACAGAAACATAATATATAGGGTACAGAAACATATAGTGTATGGTGGAATCACAAAGGAAGCACATAAAGTCAGTATAAGAAGTATACACAGAGCATAGTACATAGGGGAAAGCAGTGCATAGTGTAAAGGAGAAGCTCACAGTGAGACTAAGGAAACTACTTATGAGAATTAAATCATATTACAAGTAGCACATAGCTTAGAGAACAAGTAATACCAATTCACCTGGATCTGCTGGAGTCTACAGCAGAGAGACAATATGCAACTCTGGAGGAGAATCAGTATTTCCTTGATGATTCTTTGGATGTCTGGTAATACTCTATGTCTGTCTGGCTATAACTCTGATGTATGTGGGGGGGGGGGGGGGGGGGGGCTAATATTAAAGCATTGTATGGGTTTATGTGCTTGATGGTCTCTATCGGTTATTCGGTTATATAATGTAATGTTACTATGGACATTGGGAGAAAAGGACCAGGGCATTCAGGTGATTACTAGGAGGGGAGGACTAATCCTGTGATGCTTTCTAGTAGGAATGGGATAATGTACCCTACTGGGTCTAATATGTAAAGGGTAATATAGTCTGATGCAGCATCGGTTTTATACTAGAAGAGGCACAAGGTAATAATAAATGACGAATGATGTCATAAATGAACATCAGCACAGACAGAGATGAAACACAGTTGTTGCAATGGCTGGTAATGTTGCTAGACACAGAAGCTTGAAACGCTGAATTTAAATGACTTTTCCACACACTCTGCAGTCCAAAACTATCACTACACTATCTTTGCAATCCTGTCCCTTACACCATATGGCAACCGAAACACCTAAATATTCTGCAGTTTTGTCCATCAACTGTTGTGCTTTGTTCATTTTTTTGGCTTGTTTCTGGTCTTACAATTTTGACGGTGTCACCATTTTAACTCCTCTGCCCTTGCTTGGATCTTGCCTATGTTATTGTAGTGCTTTACTCACCAGCCTGCTTTACAAACAGCTGTGTGCAAACCAACAATTGTGAATCAATCTTAAAAATAAGTAGGATATAATGTTACAAAGTAGTTAAAAGTCCCATTTCACCCTTCTCTAGACAAAATGTCTAAGTAGCTCCTATGTGTGAGGCATATATATATATAGGTAACAAATCCAATGAATGCTTCTGTTTGGGCTCTCATTGGCCAACCAGTAGTCTCAAAATAGAATACCACAATCCGACCAGCTTGGAAACCTTGACTCTCAGATCATGATCCAGCACTAGATTGATGATTTCTACTCTAGACTATCTTTTGTCCACCTAGTATTCTCCCCTGCCCCCATCCCATTTTGGAAAGGCAGGCTTATATAACTGGGGGTACAGCATCCAGGACAAAATAGTTGGGGCACCAAAGAATTCTAAGGAAACTAAGCAAGATTCCCAGTGGGAAAGTGGTACAGAGTGGCCTTTACCTTTATTAAATGAGCCTTGGCACCCTGTTTCACCATACATACCATTCTGTCACCAGAAGGAAAGACCACCCTACAAAAAGTATAGCTATGGGAAAGAGTGATATATTAAGGTGACCCACCCCACACTCACAAATCTCAACTACATAACAAACATACATTATGCAGCGAGTCAGGCACCTTCTTACTGCCCTTGAAATGCAGTGTTTTCTTACCCTCCCCATTTTTACCCTCATTATCCTCACAACTTTTACCTGACTGTCCCACTGCCCTCTCCAGCCCCATTGCCCTCTCCATTCCAAATTCCCTCTGCAACCCAAATGTCCTTGGTTTCCCATTGCCGTCTGCTGCCCAAAAGACCTCTTTAGTTACAACGCCCTCTGCTGCACCTCCATCCTCTGCTGTCCCACTGCCCACTGTTTCTTCTTCACTGTTGCCCACCACATCACAGATAACCTTAAGTCAGGTCAAGGCAAAATCAAACTCAAATATTGGCCAAAGGGGTCTTAAAAAATGATTTTTTTTTTTTTTTTGCATGTGTGGTTTGGCTTTGGTAATTTGAATGTTTGCAATAATACTCATTAGTTTTTTAAAAACGCTTCCTTGTGTTTTTGACTATTTACTTTAATAACTACATTTGAAACGAAAGACAAAAGTTACCTACATGAAAGTATGGAGAAATCACATATTATTTATATCCCAAAAAATTGAGTATCTGCAGGACTAGGATCAACGTCATCCACCTCCTGGCCAGGAACCTTGGCATCTTCCACCCATGGGACCCCACTTTTGATGGTGATGTTATGAAATTATGAAATACCACACACAGAGCAATTATATTGCATACAATATTTTTTTTTAAAATTGATAAATATATTTTTGGGGGTGTGCAGCTGCCTGCTGATCATCACACACACAAATACCCATTTTTAAATATAGATTTAATTGAATGACTATTTCAAAATTGACAAATATTGAAAAATAGAAAGGATTAGAGTATATGCAGCACTTTTTTGAAGTGTGCACCTGCTACTGAACTTCACACGCAAACACCCAGTTTTTTCAAAAATATTTCAGATGTCACTGCCCCACACACGATTTCTTTCACTAGAAAATGTTAAAATAAATAAATCTATTTGTTATTTTGGATTCAGTTGCTACTGTTTTCCTCCAATAAATATGCAGCTCATTCTATATACCAGTACTGTTAAATGCAATGCATTACCAGCAATCTCTACAGAACTCCTTTACAATAGTGACACAATTATATTGCTTTCTATGTCCCTTTATGTCACCCTGAACAAAATTTTCAGTGCAGAGCACCGCAGCTAACCACCTCCCTACACGCTGTCTGCTCTTGAGTAAATGAAGGATGACTATATATTTTTATATATAAATATATATATATATATATATATATAGAGCCTGTTGTCAAAGTAAATTTTATTGAAACTAACAGAAATACATATGAATTCACATATAATACTAATATAAATTAGAGATGAGCGGGCTCGGATATCTGAAATCCGAGCCCACCCGAACATTGCCGATCCGAGTCGGATCCGAGACAGATCCGGGTATTGGCGCCAAATTCAAATATGAAACTGAGGCTCTGACTCATAATCCCGTTGTCGGATCTCGCGATACTCGGATCCTATAAATTCCCCGCTAGTCGCCGCCATCTTCACTCGGGCATTGATCAGGGTAGAGGGAGGGTGTGTTAGGTGGTCCTCTGTCCTGGTAGATCTCGTGCTGTGCTGTTTAGTTCTGTGCTGTGCTGTGCTGTTTAGTTCTGTGCTGTGCTGTGCTGTGCTGTGCTGTGCTGTGTTCTGCAGTATCAGTCCAGTGGTGCTGTGTGCTGTGCTCTGTCCTTCTGAGGTCAGTGGTGCTGCTGGGTCCAGTGCTGTGTCCTGTTCAGTCCAGTGGTGCTGTGTCCTGTGCTCTGTGCTTCTAAGGGCATAGTTATTATTTCCCAATATTCCCCTGTGTTTAAAAAAATAAAAAAAAGTTATTTAAAAAAATACCAAAAACTAATTTAATTTTTTTTAATTACCACAAAATTTGCACAACCAATCCTGCAGTATAAGCCCATTGGTACTGCAATATTACCAAGTTCACACATTCAGCAGTAAAAGTCCAGTGGTACTGCAATATTACAAAGTTTACACATTCTGCAGTATCAGTCCAGTGGTGCTGTGTCCTGTGCTCTGTCCTGCTGAGTTCCGTAGTGCTGCTGGGTCCTGTGCCGTGTCCTGTTCAGTCCAGTGGTGCTGTGTCCTGTGCTCTGTGCTTCTAAGGGCATAGTTATTTCCCCATTATTCCCAAGTTTTTAAAAAATAAAAAAAAAGTAAAAAAAAATAAAAAATTTAAAAAAAAAAAAAAATATATAATAATTATAACCAAATTTGCAAAACCAATCCAGCAGTATAAGTCCATTGGTACTGCAATATTACAAAGTTCACACATTCTGCAGTATCAGTCCAGTGGTGCTGTGTCCTGTGCTCTGTCCTGCTGAGTTCCGTAGTGCTGCTGGGTCCTGTGCCGTGTCCTGTTCAGTCCAGTGGTGCTGTGTCCTGTGCTCTGTGCTTCTAAGGGCATAGTTATTTCCCCATTATTCCCAAGTTTTTAAAAAATAAAAAAAAAGTAAAAAAAAATAAAAAATTTAAAAAAAAAAAATATATAATAATTATAACCAAATTTGCAAAACCAATCCAGCAGTATAAGTCCATTGGTACTGCAATATTACAAAGTTCACACATTCTGCAGTATCTTGTGCTACATATAATGGAGACCAAAAATTTGGAGGATAAAGTAGGGAAAGATCAAGACCCACTTCCTCCTAATGCTGAAGCTGCTGCCACTAGTCATGACATAGACGATGAAATGCCATCAACGTCGTCTTCCAAGCCCGATGCCCAATCTCGTAGTACCGGGCATGTAAAATCCAAAAAGCCCAAGTTAAGAAAAAGTAGCAAAAAGAGAAACTTAAAATCATCTGAGGAGAAACGTAAAGTTGCCAATATGCCATTTACGACACGGAGTGGCAAGGAACGGCTTAGGCCCTGGCCCGTGTTCATGACTAGTGGTTCAGCTTCACCCACGGATCTTAGCCCTCCTCCTCCTCCCCCCCCCTACAAAAAATTGAAGAGAGTTATGCTGTCAGCAACAAAACAGCAAACAACTCTGCCTTCTAAAGAGAAATTATCACAAATCCACAAGGCGAGTCCAAGGATGTTGGTGGTTGTCAAGCCTGACCTTCCCATCACTGTACGGGAAGAGGTGGCTCGGGAGGAGGCTATTGATGATGTAGCTGGCGCTGTGGAGGAACTTGATGATGAGGATGGTGATGTGGTTATTGTAAATGAGGCACCAGGGGGGGAAACAGCTGATGTCCATGGGATGAAAAAGCCCATCGTCATGCCTGGTCAGAAGACCAAAAAATGCACCTCTTCGGTCTGGAGTTATTTTTATCCAAATCCAGACAACCAATGTATGGCCATATGTAGCTTATGTAAAGCTCAAATAAGCAGGGGTAAGGATCTTGCCCACCTAGGAACATCCTCCCTTATACGTCACCTGAATAACCTTCATAGTTCAGTGGTTAGTTCAGGAACTGGGGCTAGGACCCTCATCGGTACAGGGACACCTAAATCCCGTGGTCCAGTTGGATACACACCAGCAACACCCTCCTCGTCAACTTCCTCCACAATCTCCATCAGATTCAGTCCTGCAGCCCAAGTCAGCAGCCAGACTGAGTCCTCCTCAATACGGGATTCATCCGAGGAATCCTGCAGCGGTACGCCTACTACTGCCACTGCTGCTGTTGCTGCTGTTAGTCGGTCATCTTCCCAGAGGGGAAGTCGTAAGACCGCTAAGTCTTTCACAAAACAATTGACCGTCCAACAGTCGTTTGCCATGACCACAAAATACGATAGTAGTCACCCTATTGCAAAGCGTATAACTGCGGCTGTAACTGCAATGTTGGTGTTAGACGTGCGCCCGGTGTCCGCCATCAGTGGAGTGGGATTTAGAGGGTTGATGGAGGTATTGTGTCCCCGGTACCAAATCCCGTCGAGATTCCACTTCACTAGGCAGGCGATACCAAAAATGTACAGAGAAGTACGATCAAGTGTCCTCAGTGCTCTAAAAAATGCGGTTGTACCCACTGTCCACTTAACCACGGACATGTGGACAAGTGGTTCTGGGCAAACGAAGGACTATATGACTGTGACAGCCCACTGGGTAGATGCATCCCCTTCCGCAGCAACAGCAACAGCTGCATCAGTAGCAGCAACTACAAAATGGCGGCTCGTGCAAAGGCAGGCAACATTGTGCATTACAGGCTTTAATAAGAGGCACAATGCTGACAACATATTAGAGAAAATGAGGGAAATTATCTCCCAGTGGCTTACCCCACTTAGACTCTCATGGGGATTTGTGGTGTCAGACAATGCCAGTAACATTGTGCGGGCATTAAATATGGGCAATTTCCAGCACGTCCCATGTTTTGCCCACACCATTAATTTGGTGGTGCAGCATTACCTCAAGAGTGACAGGGGTGTGCAGGAGATGCTTGCGGTGGCGCGCAAAATTGCTGGACACTTTCGGCATTCAGCCAGTGCCTACCGCAGACTAGAGGCACATCAAAAAAGCATGAACCTGCCCTGCCATCACCTCAAACAAGAGGTTGTGATGCGCTGGAACTCCACCCTCTATATGCTGCAGAGGATGGAGGAGCAGCAAAAGGCCATTCAGGCCTACACAGCCACCTACGACATAGGCAAAGGAGTGGGGATGCGCCTCAGTCAAGCGCAGTGGAGACTGATTTCCGTGTTGTGCAAGGTTCTGCAGCCATTTGAACTTGCCACACGAGAAGTCAGTTCCGACACTGCCAGCTTGAGTCAGGTCATTCCCCTGATCAGGCTGTTGCAGAAGCAGCTGGAGAAAGTGAGGGAGGAGCTGGTAAGCCATTGCGATTACACCAAGCATGTAGCTCTTGTGGATGTAGCCCTTCGTACGCTTTGCCAGGATCCGAGGGTGGTCACTCTTTTAAAGTCAGAGGAATACATTCTGGCCACCGTGCTCGATCCTCGGTTTAAAGCGTATGTTGTGTCTCTGTTTCCGGCGGACACAAGTCTACAGCGGTGCAAAGACCTGCTGGTCAGGAGATTGTCCTCTGAAGAGGACCGTGACATGCCAACAGCTCCACCCTCATTTTCTTCCACATCTATGGCTGCGAGGAAAAAGCTCAGTTTTCCCAAAAGAGGCACTGGCGGGGATGCTGATAACATCTGGTCCGGACTGAAGGACCTGCCAACCATTGCAGACATGTCTACTGTCGCTGCATTGGATGCTGTCACAATAGAAAAAATTGTGGATGATTACTTTGCTGACACCATCCAAGTAGACATGTCAGACAGTCCATATTGTTACTGGCAGGAAAAAAAGGCAGTTTGGAAGCCCCTGTACAAACTGGCTCTATTTTACCTGAGTTGTCCCCCCTCCAGTGTGTACTCGGAAAGAGTTTTTAGTGCAGCGGGGAACCTGGTCAGTGAGCGGCGAAGGAGGTTGCTTCCTCAGAACGTTGAAAAAATGATGTTTATAAAAATGAATAATCAATTCCTCAATGAAGTACAGCACTGCCCTCCAGACAGTACAGAGGGACCTGTGGTTGTGGAGTCCAGCGGGGACGAATTGATAATGTGTGATGAGGAGGAAGTACACACTGTAGGGGGAGAGGAATCAGAGGTTGAGGATGAGGACGACATCTTGCCTCAGTAGAGCCTGTTTAGTCTGTACAGGGAGAGATGAATAGCTTTTTTGGTGTGGGGGCCCAAACAAACCAATCATTTCAGCCAAAGTTGTTTGGTAGGCCCTGTCGCTGAAATGATTGGTTTGTTAAAGTGTGCATGTCCTATTTCAACAACATAAGGGTGGGTGTGAGGGCCCAAGGACAATTCCATCTTGGACCTTTTTTTTTTGCATTATATGACCAATCAACAGTCATTTGCCATGTTCAAAAAGTAAAACCAAATTTAAAAAAATACAAGAAATTAAACCAAAAGTAAAATGCCGTGTCATAATTTAAAACAAGAGGTATTGACGTGCTCTAAAACTACTGTATTGTTGTTTATATTTTATAAACACTACACTTGAAAGCTTGAGTCTTTCAATAAAAAAGTAACTGTCCATTGCACGAATATTTGCAACAGGGACAATTTTAGGGTTAAGAAAGTCAACTAATAACACTTCGACGCTGTCTGTCTTTATAAACACTACACTTGGAAGTTGGAGGAGGTATTGTGGCCCCGGCACCAAATTTACTACCGGGGCCACTCCACTGTGCAGTCCATATTTAGGTGTATCAGATATTAAACAACGGTGACAGTTGATGCCCAATTTTTTAATTATATTGTGGCCTCGGTACCAAATTGTGTACCGGGGCCACCACACTACGCAGTCCAGATACTTGTTTGGTGGAATTCAGACCAATTGAGGGTTTTATTATTATTATATTGTGTGGACCACTCTATCTATACCACACTACAACTCTATATACCACTCTATTTCATACTTTAATTCTATTTCATACTTTAATTCTATTTAATACTTTAATTCTATTTCATACTTTAATTCTATTTCATACTTTAATTCTATTACTAATTACCATAAAGAGGAACAAAATAAACCAATTTTACCAAAAGTATAATATGACTTAGACTTACAAACACTACACTTGAAAGATCGTGCCTTTAAATGAAAAAGTCAGTCTTCATTGCACGACTATGTGCAACAGGGACAGTTTTTTGGGTTTACAAAGTCAAACAATAACACTTCGACCCTGTCTGTCTGGGATCTCAATGACGAATTGTCTGTACCATGTTTGGAGGAGGTATTGTGGCCCCGGTATCAAATTGGGTACCGGGGCCACCCCACTATGCAGTCCAGATACTTGTTTGGTGGAATTCTGACACGTGGAGGGTTTTTTAATTATATTGTGGCCTCGGTACCAAATTGTGTACCGGGGCCACCACACTACGCAGTCCAGATACTTGTTTGGTGGAATTCAGACCAGTTGAGGGTTTTATTATTATTATATTGTGTGGACCACTCTATCTATACCACACTACAACTCTATATACCACTCTATTTCATACTTTAATTCTATTTCATACTTTAATTCTATTTAATACTTTAATTCTATTTCATACTTTAATTCTATTTCATACTTTAATTCTATTACTAATTACCATAAAGAGGAACAAAATAAACCAATTTTACCAAAAGCATAATATGACTTAGACTTACAAACACTACACTTGAAAGATCGTGCCTTTAAATGAAAAAGTCAGTCTTCATTGCACGACTATGTGCAACAGGGACAGTTTTTTGGGTTTACAAAGTCAAACAATAACACTTCGACCCTGTCTGACTGGGATCTCAATGACGAATTGTCTGTACCATGTTTGGATGAGGTATTGTGGCCCCGGTATCAAATTGGGTACCGGGGCCACCCCACTATGCAGTCCAGATACTTGTTTGGTGGAATTCTGACACGTGGAGGGTTTTTTAATTATATTGTGGCCTCGGTACCAAATTGTGTACCGGGGCCACCACACTACGCAGTCAAGATAGATAGATGCGTATCATAGATAAAGTACATTCAGTGGTGTGGGGCAAATTGAAAAATATTCAAAATGCACTGACATTATCAAAAACAAGAGGTTGTCACACGCTAAAACTCCAACATGTATATGATGGAGAGGATGGAGGAGCAGCCGTATGTGTAGTGTAATGCAGACCTGTTGAAGGTTTTTTATATATTTTATTGTGGTGCCCAGTGCCCACTCCTCTACGCAGTCCAGGTACATTTATTGGTGCGATTCATAAAAGTTCAGGGTTTTTAATATATTGTGGTGACCCACTCCTCTACGCAGTCCAGGTACATTTATTGGTGCGATTCATAAAAGTTCAGGGTTTTTAATATATATTGTGGTGACCCACTCCTCTACGCAGTCCAGGTACATTTATTGGTGCAAATCATAAAAGTTCAGGGTTTTTAATATATATTGTGGTGACCCACTCCTCTAGGCAGTCCAGGTACATTTATTGGTGCGAATCATAAAAGTTCAGGGTTTTTAATATATATTGTGGTGACCCACTCCTCTACGCAGTCCAGGTACATTTATTGGTGCGATGCATAAAAGTTCAGGGTTTTTAATATATATTGTGGTGACCCACTCCTCTACGCAGTCCAGGTACATTTATTGGTGCGATTCATAAAAGTTCAGGGTTTTTAAGATATTGTGGTGACCCACTCCTCTACGCAGTCCAGGTACATTTATTCGTGCGAATCATAAAAGTTCAGGGTTTTTAATATATATTGTGGTGACCCACTCCTCTAGGCAGTCCAGGTACATTTATTGGTGCGAATCATAAAAGTTCAGGGTTTTTAATATATATTGTGGTGACCCACTCCTCTACGCAGTCCAGGTACATTTATTGGTGCGATTCATAAAAGTTCAGGGTTTTCAATATATATTGTGGTGACCCACTCCTCTACGCAGTCCAGGTACATTTATTGGTGCGATTCATAAAAGTTCAGGGTTTTTAAGATATTGTGGTGACCCACTCCTCTACGCAGTCCAGGTACATTTATTGGTGCGAATCATAAAAGTTCAGGGTTTTTAATATATATTGTGGTGACCCACTCCTCTAGGCAGTCCAGGTACATTTATTGGTGCGAATCATAAAAGTTCAGGGTTTTTAATATATATTGTGGTGACCCACTCCTCTACGCAGTCCAGGTACATTTATTGGTGCGATTCATAAAAGTTCAGGGTTTTTAATATATATTGTGGTGACCCACTCCTCTACGCAGTCCAGGTATATTTATTGGTGCGATTCATAAAAGTTCAGGGTTTTTAAGATATTGTGGTGACCCACTCCTCTACGCAGTCCAGGTACATTTATTGGTGCGAATCATAAAAGTTCAGGGTTTTTAAGATATTGTGGTGACCCACTCCTCTACGCAGTCCAGGTACATTTATTGGTGCGAATCATAAAAGTTCAGGGTTTTTAATATATCTTGTGGTGACCCACTCCTCTACGCAGTCCAGGTACATTTATTGGTGCGATTCATAAAAGTTCAGGGTTTTTAATATATATTGTGGTGACCCACTCCTCTACGCAGTCCAGAAAGATACCTTGTTGCAACATTTTGGACTAATAACTATATTGTGAGGTGTTCAGAATACACTGTAAATTAGTGGAAATGCTTGTTATTGAATGTTATTGAGGTTAATAATAGCCTAGGAGTGAAAATAAGCCCAAAAACTTGATTTGTAAACTTTTTATGTTTTTTTCCAAAAAAATCCGAATCCAAAACCTTAAATCCGAACCGAGACCTTTCGTCAAGTGTTTTGCGAGACAAATCCGAACCCCAAAAATAACGAAAATCCGGATCCAAAACACAAAACACGAGACCTCAAAAGTCGCCGGTGCACATCCCTAATATAAATAGAACCAATGTATTATAAAGGCCTGTATTATTACTAGGGACCTGTATTTTTAAGAAGATGAACTTTATCCTAGTTTTAGCAGAAAAACAAGTTATGTAATAATACTAATGAGACACAGATGTATATCTTAGGGTCCAACTGTTGCACAAGATGGAGTCAACAGGATGGGAACCAAGGTTAGTTTGTCTAAAATAAGGTTAGAATGACCTTTAAAACAAAGCCCATGTCCAAAGAAATGTCTTCCTTGTAAGTGGGAGTTATGATGTATTGTCTGTCTTATTGGACGCCAGGAGGTTTGGTTTTGGCGAGTGACAATTGATGACATGTAATGTTTTTGGCACAAGTGACCATTTTACCCTATAAAGATACGAGCACTAAGTTTATCTGATCAGAATTGGCTATCATATTGACTTTGATATACACTGAACGTACCTGCTCCGTTCAGTTCATTATATTTCATTATTAATCAATAAAAAACCTATTATTGGAAGAAAACTTGTTCATCCATTTATTACCTACTGGAAGATTACTTATACACTGTTTTGCATAAAAAAAAAATACTGGACATGACGTTTTGCCTCATTTTGCAATCTGAATTTGACGCCACGACTCGGTTTCACTCGGATCGCCTACGCCGGATCTTGTTGGATTTCAACCAACTGAACCCCTCATCTCTAATCATTACTAACCTCGTTTATACAGTTTAGCGTCAACATATTATTACATAGAAAATTTAATCATTCACATTATTCCCTGCCCCATGTGGAGCACATAGTTTTCTCCCTACCAAACAAACAAACACACACACGCACGCACGCAAATATATGAATATATTTTAGACTGTGGGGATGGGGACTAGAGCACCCGGTGGAAACCATGCAAATGTAGAGAGAAAATAAAAACTTTAGATAGGGCTCTAGTTGGAATCAATCCAATGGTAATTGAACTGACTTTCCCTTCATTTCCTCTTTTTGCTGAATAAAATTGTCTATCTGTACTTTGTTCTGGCAATGTATCTACCTGATACTGTATAGTACACAGATTTGATCTCTTTATATTTGGGAGAGATAATCTTTTAATTATTTATGTCAGTGTCTACAGTTGTGTTAAGGGTATAAATGTAAATATGGGAAGCATTAAAGAAAAGCATTTTGAGAGTGTACAGACAAGTAGATAAGTGAAGAATTGTATACATGTAATGCATATACTTTCTCATGAATTAACATATATATTCTTTTTGTGTTTGGTTTCAGATGCTGCAACCGCAGTGAGTACAAGATTGAAAGGTAACTTCATGGTAACTCCAATCTGATATCATAACAGATACTGTGCAATAGAGATGAGCGGTTCAGATTTGGAAAAATCCGACAGATCCGAGATTTGGGGTTCCGGTAAAACTGAGCCATGAGTTCCGGGCGCCAATTTCAGATCTCAAAATGAGGAAAAACATAATTTCTGGGAAAATATCAATGCAAAACTCACAAAAGATTTGGATCGATATTTTCTGCAGATATAACCCTCCCACGTTTTCTCGTGTTTCCATTTTAGAACAGACAGCATGTAGGGAGGATGTTAGCTGCAGTGCTCTGCTCTGAAAATAGTGTTCTGGGTGAAAGATGGGCAGAGAAAACAATAGAATAGCTGTGATTATTGTAAAGAAGTTCTGTAGAGATCAGTCGGCTAGAATACATTGCTGATCAATTGGTTTCAACTTCAAGCCGTCAGAAGGATTAGATGGAGTAGTGGCTACTGTTTGTTATTAATGCACATAAAATAGTACTAGTATATAGACTGAGTTAGATATCATTCTGAACTAAGTAATATATTTAGTGGAGAAAAACAGCAAAAAAAACCTTTTGCTGTATGACTATTAGCAGCAGAATCCAATAAAACAAACAGATTTATTTCTTTTAAAATTTGAAGTTCTTCTAGTGAAATTAATCTTGTGTGAGCGTCACTGCAGTTGAACCCCTCCAAAAAACTCTATATACTAAATCTTTTTATATTTTGTAATACTTGTCAATTTTTGAAGGGTCATTCAGTGACATCTATATTTTAAAAAGGGTGTTTGCGTGTTAATCTCAGCTGCATACCCCAAAAATATGTTTGCATGTGAGGGTTTTTTCTGGGCATTTTTGACATTCAGCGACCGCATGTAGAACATTGCAATGGCTGCAAAACAAATGTCACTAACGGAAGCAAGCCCATTAGATAAATTAAACAACAACAAAAAAAATAGTGCAAGAGATAGAAATTTTTGAAACGCTATGCACAAACTAAATTTGGAACGTTAGACAGCATGCATAATGTAGAGTGGAGAGACAGTAACAATCAGATGTCATTAGATGGTCAGAGGCATCAATAGATATTTAGGTAAGAAGATACCCAATTCTAAAGCTCTATGTAATTTGCTGTTGCTATAGAAATTAATGTTTATGATGATAGACAAAGGTGGCCTGCACCCATACCAAAACATTCAAAGGCTAGCACTATGCACTTGTCGATGGGCAGAGCATTCATCATTAGGCAAGTGGAGAATTACAATACCTTGTCTCTATATAAACAAATGATGATGATAGATGAAGGTTGCCTGCACGCATACTACAAAACTACAAAGACTATGTGCACTGTACATTTGAATGTTACAGGGCATCCATCATAGACAGTGAAGCTACAGTAACAGGCAGAGGTCATTGGATGGATAGTTGTGTAAATGAATAGAGTTAGACATTTATAACGACATTTATAAAAGTAAAAAGGGACAAAGGTGGCCTGCACCCATAATAAAAATTTCAAAACAAGTACTATGCTCTTTTCGATGGACAGAGCATTCATCTGTAGTCAAGAGTGAACCTTTCAAAACTTGTTTTATGCTATGAGTAAGGTAGATCTGTGCCGTAATGCTGCCCTTCTGAATCAAATCAGGGGACTCGTATATATTTATGGGAAGGACTGAAGAATCAGCTTTGTCCAACCCCATGTAAAGGGGACTACCCGAGACTTGCTAAGAAGCTGGTCCCCAACACTCATGTATACAAATATGGAATGAATATAAATAATATTTATATGCTCTATTAGTGAATTGTAAGAAATATGTAAAACAGACAGTTCAGATAGGCCAATAGTCGCCCTTCAAACAAAAGTAAGTATGTATAATATTCACATTAATGCAGATTTGGTTGCCCAAAACATGTCTTGACAATGCAATTGACAGTCCACATTCTGAGAAATTAAGAAGACAGAATTTGGCCCTGGCAAAGAATACATATAGAGATGGAGATATAACGGCTCACAATTTACGCTATGTGATGGAGTTAAAGAACCCTATAGACTGATTAATTATTTTTGGAATTGAATGGGAGATAGCAAATACACCAATGGCAAGATTGCAGAATCCTTCATTAAGACAGCTCGCTGCAGACTTTGACTGAAATTGGTGGTCCCCTAGAAGGGGTGTAAATACTCTGACGCCAGATTTAGCACTGAACAATCATAAAGGATTATATCCTGGGACCAGTGGTGTAATGGCAATTTGACCTTCCAATGTTTGGCTTTACTATTAGTTGTTAGCTGACTCGCATTGCTCTCTCCACCACCATTTTTGCTTAAATAAAAGCTGTGACCTTTTGCCATATTTACATTAGTGCCCTGTGGTTACTTATTTAGATTACAGTAAAAGTAAATCTGAACATGCGAAGGAGGATTGGGCGCATTGAAAGGGAGATATCAATACTTGCTGTTTAATTATATTTTTAATTGAATCAGAGAAAGCAAATGCAATGATGGCAAAGTTGCAAAATCCTTCACTAAGACAGCTCCCTGCAGACATTGTCCAAAATTGTTGAAAATTAGGGCAGTTATGAAGGGATCATAAGAAAACAGGCTGAAAATGACTGGAAATGAATGCTAATACTATAAATAGTAATTTTGGAGCAGAAACAGCCAAAATGGCATTATTTTACCTATTTTCACAAATTTTAATTTAATCCAGATCCAAAAAAAAACCCTTTCATAGCATTTTGGCAAAACCAGTTACAAAACCAAAATATGGTCACATTTTAGAAGCAAAACTACATCCAAAACCAAAACAGAGGGGTCAGAGTAACAGTCCTTCACTAACTTAGTATATAATGTGCTGTAGTTACTTTTCGCAACTGGATAACTATTATAGTGTTGGATATCATCTCCAGCATAAAGTATATTCTTCTGATATTGCCAAAATTCATCCGTATTTCACGTGTGTCAGATTTGCTTCTAGGTCCTAATCATGCCCTAATCAATCATCTTAAATTGACAATATTGTTGTGGTTTATAATATTATGTAAACGAACGTGATTATTCTATGTGATCTTATCTTATCTTTATGACTTACTTTTTTACCTTGTGTGATTTCTACAGATCATAGTTTTCCTTTGTCATATTATATATTGTAGAATTATTGAATCTTTTTTTTTACAATACAGAGCCTGACATGAACACGACAGGTCCGGAGTTCTTATGCCCTCGAAAAACGCACAAGTATGTATCATTGTTTCATATTGAGGAAAATGGGATAAACTCTCTGTGATATCTCTATCCCAAGGACATAATAGACTACCTGGTGATTGTGTCATTTCCATTATATCATTACTGTTCTAATGTGTAGACAGTATATGTAATTTGAATTATATGGTGACATACAAGCAAGGGAAGGACAATAATTTTCCAGTGAGTAAGGTGGCAAATGCAAGATGTCTCTCTGACCGTGAAAAAACTAGACAGGGAAGACATTATAAGTATTAGATTTTATATGTTATTTTATATTTTACTGGTATGAAGTACGTTTTATTGCCGGTTGGTGATGTCATTGTTGTCGTTCTCTAGGCCTCTTTCTCTTATCACTGCAGTGATCATGGGTCCAACTGTCGCTATTTCTATGATGTATAAAATAAATAATTTGAAATTATTCAAACAATGGTTAAATATTCCTAAGAATGAAATAATACATCTAAATATTCATCAGAAGGATACATGTTTATCAGGGAAGGGCTGGCAAATTTGGGTCCAGAGGGCAAGACTCGACTCAGGAGCCTATTAGAAACATTTTAAAGTAAAACAAAATGCAGGTGGTCCAGTGACCCAGCCCAAGGTAGTCTACTATAGGACCAGCCCTGGTGACAGATGCCCCCCTGCCCCCCAGCTCAGCCAGCCCCTGATGTTTATAGTGCTTAAGTAATACATTATTATTAATGTGTAAGGTGGGCAGGATGCCCCCCTTGTTGTTCTGCCTCTCTAAGTCCAGGCCTATGTGGCCTTCCTGCATATTGTTTTACTGTAAAAACAGTAAATTAAAAACGGAATCAGGTAAAAAAAAGTGCAGTGAAGAACGTTTTGTCAGACAGAACATTTGTGATGTGGGGTGTTGGTAAAACAAGTTCTCTTTTAATGATAAAACAGTAATATACTTAGTAAACACATTAATTGTTGTTCAAAGTTATATTTATAAGAGAAACAAAACTTGAAGAAAACATTATACTAATATGCAAACAAAACACAAACGATCTTATCTGTTTATATCATTTTATTATTGCGTTTAATCTATGATAATGCCAGACACGCTCAGTTTTTACATGTTACAATGTTTAACATCCATAAACATTGTTCAAATAAGAAAAAAAAATAGGAGAAAAAATTAAACGTTAAATAATGCACTGATTTACATTCTAATGTAAGTGTCATCTTTTTATTACTATAGAGTCATCAGTCACATACTTTGTGTCACACAGAATTTCCAGCATCATTACCGCAGGGTTAATGTCTGTTTACTGTCAGCCTTTCCCAGCTAGTAATATATACTGTGCAGTAATATATGTGCATCTTGTATGTGGGATACCGTTACACAAAATAACACATTGAAGACTGATAGTTCAAACTGGTTTATTAAATAACAATGTTTGTTTGGCGAATCCTAATAGTATGTACCGTTCCAGCACAGAAATAAACTAGTGTCCTCAAATAGAATTCTCTAATGGTCATTTACAAAGCTGGGAAATTACACAAGTATAAAAATGTGTATTAAATAAAAAAGTTACATCCTCTGGCAATATTCACAAATACTGTTCATGGGACCAGAGTTATGAGCAATAATATTTGTTTCATCAAAGAATAGCGTGGCATCTTGTTTGCTGACTTTGTAGGCGTTGACATGATATTACCTCTGTCCTGTTCTCTTGCTGAGGCAGTGGCGGATCCAGGGAGGGGCGATCGGGGCGATCGCCCCCCTCTAGCAGGGGCTTGCTGCTGGCGGCTGCACACTGTGCAGGTCCGTTCGGCAGTGATAATGTGCTGCCCGGCAGCTCTGATTGTGTTTTAAACACAATCAGAGCAGCGGGACAGCACATTATCACTGCCGAACGGACCTGCACATACTGTGCAGCCGCCGGCAGCCTTAGAAGTTAGAAAGGGGGCGGGGCCTAAATTGCCCCCCCCTATATCGCCCGGGGTAGAAAAAATTTCTAGATCCGCCCCTGTGCTGAGGACTCATATTTGCATGGTGATGACAATCACGTTCGCATTTACTTTGGTTGTCCATCATCGTTTGTTGTTGGGCTTTATCTGGCTCCGCTCTTCATCTTTTCGCTTTTTCTTGCTGTGCAGTTACTCCCACAGCAGATATTTGCCGTTTAGGTGGCAAAGCAGGTACATTTTATTGCATAAATTAATTAGTATATTCCTATGATTTTAACAGTAAAGGGGTAAATTTATCAAGCTGCGGGTTTGAAAAAGTAGAGATGTTGCCTATAGCAAACAATCAAATTCTATTTATCATTTATTTTGTACTTTCTACAAAATGACTAAAATCTGATTGGTTGCTATAAGCAACATGTCCACTTTTTCAACCCGCAGCTTGATAAATTTACCCCAAAGTGTAAATAAAACGAATGGATAGTAAATTGAGTCAATTTTGAATAGCAAAGATCGTTATAAATGGTAACTGCCACACCAAAAACCGAAATAATCGGCACAAAATAAGCCCAAGAAATGAGGAAAGTTTATTCAGTAGGAATAGTGAAGTACACAAAAGAGTAATTTGCAAACAATTAACAAAATTTGTTTGTTTGTGTTTTGTGTGTCTATTTGTAAAGGTGAGGAGCAGCGTTAGCCTTTTATATATATAGATTATTATTATTATATTTATTGCCAATATCACTTTTAGACAACCAGTTTAGTTAATTACAACTTGATTCAAATGTCTTATTCATATGTATATTTGGATGTTTTTATTACATTGGTATTTGTGCACAAAAAATGCACTTTTTCCACATGGAATGTGGTTGGATTTTGCAAAAGAAGTCTTACTGAAAGTAAAGACCAACACTCAATCTCCTCCACTTGTTTATTTGCAGGACCAATACCCCTACGGGTTTCATCCCTGTGTTGAACGGGCTTGGGCTGGTTTCATATTGTGACAGGAGGGCTCTGTGCTACAGGTATCCCTGCTATAGTGGTACCAGTCCAGCTAGCCTGATGCTGGCTGCAGCGGGACATCACTCTGTCTGTCCCCCCACATTAGTTGTAATCAGGCCAGGGTATGAGGAATGGGGCTGATTTCAATTGGGGAGGAAAAACACATCATTTTTTATTTTATTATGTGCTTGTAAAGATACATGATGATGATGATGATGATGATGATGATGATGATGATGATGATGCCCACATCAGGGCTCATGTTGCCACAAAGGTACATCATCCTACTAACAGGGATATCTGTTAATTCATCCTACTCAGAATAGGCCACATCTTTATGGGTCGTGTCACATACTGGACATCAGTTGCACTTGTACGTCCCGATCCACAGTGTAGGGAACCACAAGTGGAACTGACTCCATGCTGTAAATGTCACAATTTATTATGCATGCCCAGTAGATCCAGCATCACACCCATGCCATCATCTGTCATCAATTTCATATTACAGAATCCTATCACAATACACAACTATATAACAGGGCAAAAAGGAAAATAATAATATGTAAGTAAAAGAAAAGCTAAACAGAAAACATAACTTAAATCAATAGTAATTAAATAGTAATTAACTACTGTAATGATTTTATTTCTTTGCCATAAAATTACTACTTATATACTAAGGAATAAGAAGTGTAAATCTTGGTCTGATTATAGCTATGAGAGGAAATGCTGGGTGCCGTGATTCACTTTTAGTTAAAATTGAAGACATCCCTTTGGATATGGAGAGTTGCTGCAATTTAAGTACGTGAAGGGCCTGATTCATCAAGGCAGGTATCTGACGATTTTGAACTTTTGTTTTTACTGTTTTATCATTCATGCCTATATTATTAACAGGTCATAGTGATTCAATATATTTTTTTGAGTGTTCTGTTATGAGCGTTTTGTCGCTATCCAATAACGATTGCCGAATCTCGATTTGTGTTTCCAACGCACAAAGATTTATTCTCAAAAAGTAGCAGAATATATTCAAGCGAAATAATAATAAGTACAGCCGTTACTTATCGCAGTGAACAGTCATTCAGTCCTGAATTCTGTGGTCAAGGTGACTGAACACTACATGAGAGCTACTGCTTATATGCAAACAGAGATACATTGAAACAAAGCAGATGGTATAGCTTGCTTCTATTGGTCCAGGCATCAGGAGGGTCCAGGGGGTTACACATCATACGCCCTGGATACGCGCTTCCACGCCGTAGCGTGCTCTACGCATAATTTCAAACAAAGACGATCAAGTTTGCTCGATATCAATTGAAATGACTTTATCCAATTTGCTGACTTCGACAGTTCCACCCTTTCATAGTGTTATGAACTATCACCTATTAACCGTCTCAAGTTCAGGATTATACAACACTTCTTCACAGACCATGATCTTGGTATCTTTCACCACCCTTTCAGTCTCTTTCTCAGTGTTACTCCCAGAAGACTGTTTTCCACACTTCAACACAGTAGGAACACATTTGACACATAAACCAATTGCTAAGATGACACCCAGTATAAGGAGAAGGAGCTTACCTACACTAGCAACCATTTCCTGTACCCACTCCCCCAGACCAGAGAACCATTTCACAGGGTTCAACCATAAGAACCAACCTGCCACCTTTTCCCCGACCTCATATAACGAAGAATTATGGTTCCTTCGAAATTCCCATTTCAGTTGCAGAATTTCATCCATCTTCCGGTCTATAACCTCCTTAGGGTCATCCGTATTATTAGTGATGTACGTGCAACATTTGACACCGAACTGGGTGGCCAGTGTCACACAGTACCCACCAGTAATAGAGGTGAGATAATTTAGTACCAGTCTATGTTGCACCAACTCCTTGTACGCTTGTAGCTCCCTCCCAGTATACCTGAAAGTGTCATCATACATCTTTGTGATATTGTCTATTAATTTAGCTAGGTCTTGGATATATTTAAAGTTTAACGTTCCCCGAGTGGTCCTGGTGAGATCTAGAGCAACCATAACTTGAAACCCATTGGTTTCACTAATCAATTTTGTAGCTATGGGTTCCTCACCAGGAATCATATTTCTCTTGCCACGGTGTTCATACTGTGTGTGTATGTATAGTGGTGATGTAGTCTTGTGAATACCAACCATTTCTTCATGAGTAATAGTCATGATTTCAGGAACCAGTTTAGCTAAGAAACACAAGCACTTGGAACTCGGAGTCACCCAGGAATAAGCTTTTCTCCCACAAGCAAAGTACACATTATCAGGGAGAACATAAGGAACAGTATGTCCATTAATTATATCACACAGAGTTTTGATAAAACTACCCATGCCTAGTGTCTCCATTTGCTCAAGACACGTGTCAGCATGGATGACATTCTTACAATTATCTATAGAGACTTTTCCAATGGATACTTTCTTATGTTTGGTTATACGCCCTAATTTGTGACTTCCATCAACATTCCTGCCTATTGGTGGCCTTGCAAGTCTCCCTCCAAAATGAGCGTGACGAGCCATTGTCTGATCTGATAGGCCAGCTTCCCAATTCTCCAGATGCTTTGCATGAGAGATATTTAGGCACAGCAAAGATCTGCCTACAGAGTATTGTCGAAGCGTTAGACTAGGAGACCTAGGGCTAGATTTACTAAGCTGCGGGTTTGAAAAAGTGGGGATGTTGCCTATAGCAACCAATCAGATTCTAGCTGTCATTTTGTAGAAGGTACTAAATAAATGAAAGCTAGAATCTGATTGGTTGCTATAGGCAACATCTCCACTTTTTCAAACCCGCAGCTTAGTAAATCTAGCTCCTAGTGTTATTGTACCTCCCCTCTATGGGCATCCCACCCCTCAATTCGAGTACTTCGGAGATGTTTAATGGGAATGGCACTAGTCCTATGTTATGCTGCCCCTGCGGCACGTGAGAGCACACCCAGCACTTGGTTTGGTTTAGCACCTTACCCACCAAGGAGTGATAATCCTCCAGAGGATGCCCGCCTACATTCAGATTACCGGTGGACTGGCATCGCTGGATGCATCTCTCTTCAACTAGGGAGTCACAGAACTTGCAGATACAATACTCATCAGACAATAGCCCCTCACACTGTCTCCGAGTTCCCGAGCAAGCAGACCTTTTCATAACCCCTGGACCAAGCTTGATAATGGGCTGCTCTGGGTATTCTAATAACTTTTCCTCGATCTCCATTTCATCCATATCACTGCCAGAACCTTCTTCTGTCCTCCATCCTCCTTCACAAAAATAGAATGTCCTAGAAAAATTAAAAACAAGGAAAATCCTGGAACAAAAGAAAAACAAAAACCGCCACTCCATTGCTGGAAAGATAGTTCTGATGCAACATCTCTGGTTCAGGTGTCTTGACTGCAGGCTTTAGGTCTCCTGGAACAGATTTACGAGTGACAGATCTGTGTCGTCGGTCTTGGTTTTATCTCGCACTTCCTCCGGGTTACTGACTCTTCTGCAGTGGGTGGAATGGACCCAAGTGTCTCTCTCTGCAACCTTCAGTGATGTAGTAATGGTCAGCAGCACTTGGTACGGGCCTTCCCAACGGTCTGTTAAACAACCTGAACATAAGAAATTGCGGATCATAACATAGTCCCCAGGTTCAACATCATGACAGTTCGTTTCTGGCATACCAGGTGACAGTATTTTTAGTTTTTGTTGTTGTTGCCTTAGCTGTCTGCTCATTTTTATAAGATATTGTACAGTCACTTCATTATTACACTTCAAGTCGTCTTGTGGACTCATGATCAAATGAGGTTGTCGGCGAAACAATATCTCAAAGGGGGACAGATTAAGAGGAGGTCTAGGAGTGGTTCGAATGCTATGGAGGACTAGTGGCAAAGCTTCAGGCCACGCCAACCCAGTTTCAGCCATTATCTTACCAAGCTTGTTCTTTATAGTCCCATTTACTCTTTTCACCTTACCGCTGGCTTGTGGTCGGTAAGGGGTGTAAAGTCTTCTACTGATTCCCATGAGCTTACACATATTCTGGAAGATATCACCAGTAAAATGGGTACCCCTATCACTTTCAATGATTCTAGGGATACTGAACCTACACACAAACTCTTGTACAATTTTCTTTGCAGTTAACAAAGCATTATTAGTGGCTGCTGGATATGCTTCTACCCAACCGGAAAACACATCAATACATACTAACACATACTTTAGATTCCTGCACGGTGGTAATTGGATATAGTCAATTTGTATTACCTGAAAAGGTCTGTCTGTAGGAGGGATGTGGGATGGCTCAGTTGGAATAGTTTTCCCGACATTTTTCCTCAAACAAGTAAGACATGACATTGCTTTCTTACCAGCCTGAGAGGAAAATCCAGAAGCACACCCGTATGCTCTCACCAGTTTGCACATACCTTCTTTACCCAGGTGAGTCAGACCGTGTGCTGCTTCAGCCAGGCTTGGATAGTATGTTTGGGGAGCTACAGGCTTACCTTGTCCATCCCTCCAGAGTCCTGAGGACTCTTGACCACATCCCTTCGCCTTCCAGACCGCCTTTTCCTGCAGGGAACACAAATCTTGCATTTCAATTAATTTCTGCATGTCTAATGTCTGAAAAACCATCATAGTCTCAGTCGATACAGTCATAGGTTGCCCTGTTGCCCATTTAGCAGCTTTGTCTGCCCTGTTGTTGCCCAATGACACCGGGTCTTCTTCAGAGGTATGAACCTTGCACTTTATGACGGCTACCGTCTTGGGTAACTGTATCGCTGCCAGAAGTCCTTTTATGTGTTGTGAGTGTGCCACTGGTGTACCTGCTGCTGTCGTAAAGTTTCTAAGATGCCAAAGGGCCCCAAAATCATGCACTACCTAGAGTCAGTATATATATTGGCAGATTTACCCTCTGCCAATTCACACGCTCTCCTTAATGCTACTAGTTCCGCCACTTGGGCTGAGTGAGGTGGGCCAAGGGGTTCAGCTTCTACCACATCCTGATCATCTACAACAGCGTAACCAGTACATAGCTCTCCCGTCTCTGTCTGTCTATGACAACTCCCGTCTGTATAAAACGTAAAATCTACATTTTCTAAGGGGGTGTCACGTATGTCGGGCCATGCAGTAAAGGTCTGGTTCAGGTGTTCCATACAATCATGCGTATCAGTACTCTTGCCTAACTCATTATCAACCAGGGTTTTCTCACCTCCTACCTTTTGTGTCTCTAGAGACACATATGGAAGGTATGTAGCTGGATTTAAGGTGCTACATCGTTTGATGGTGATGTTTGAGGGGGCCATCAAAGCTAGTTCCCACTTTGCGAATCTAGCTGAAGAAACATGTCTGGTTTGAGCTGAATTTAACAGGGCTGATACAGCATGAGGTGTATAGACAGTTGAATTATGTCCTAATACTACGTCCTCACTCTTACTTACCAGAAGAGCAGTTGCTGCTACACTTCTGAGACATGTTGGGAGTGATCTTGCTACATTGTCCAATTGTGCACTGTAGTATGCTACCGGTCTGCTAGCGTCACAATGTTTCTGTGTGAGGACACCTGCTGCACAACCATCAGCTTCCGTACAGTATAGCTCAAAAGGCTTTTCATAATCAGGTATTCCCAATGCAGGTGCACTAGTCAGACTATCTTTAAGATTAACGAACGCTTGCTCTGACTCTTCTGTGTGTGCGACACGTTCTGGTTTCGAGGAAGAGACTAGCTCCTTCAATGGTAATGCCAGAATAGAAAAACCTGTGATCCAGGATCTACAGTATCCACACATCCCCAGGAAGGTGCGAATCTGCTTCTGGCTCTGCGGCAGAGTCATGTGTTGTATAGCCTCAATCCTGTCGGTTGTCAGGTGTCTTAGCCCCTTGGTGAGGCAGTGTCCTAAGTATTTGACCTTTTTCTGACATGGCTGTAATCTATCCTTTGCCACCTTGTGCCCTGTTTGTGAGAGATGGAGCAACAACAATTTAGTATCACGTAAACATGACATAAAAGAATCAGAGCACAGCAACAAATCATCCACATATTGAATTAGAAAAGACCCGTTGAAAGGATTGCAAACAGTCATGTAAGGCTTGGGAGAAAATACTGGAGCTGTCAATGAACCCCTGGGGCAGTCTGGTCCATGTGTAGTGCACTCCCCGGTAGGTGAATGCAAATAGGTATTGGCAGTCAGGGTGAAGAGGGACTGAGAAGAAAGCAGAACATAGATCAATGACAGTAAAATGACTAGCCAATGGTGGAATCTGCATGAGGATGACAGCTGCATTCGGCACTACGGGGAATTGGCTCTCAACAACTTTATTAATTCCCCTTAAGTCCTGGACTAATCTATAACCCCTCCCCCAACTCTTCTTCACAGGGAAAATGGGACTATTTGCTGCGCTGAATGTACGAAATAAAATCCCTTGTTGCAACAGCCTCTCAATAACAGGATATACCCCTAATTCCACCTCCGATTTTAATGGATACTGTGGGATTTTTTTGAGCTATCCTACCACTTTTTAGATTTACCATGACAGGGGCTACGTTTGCCATCAATCCAGTGTCCTGTCCATCTCTGATCCATAGTGAACCTGGTATTTCCAACAACATCCCCTTTACTTGAGATGGACTTTGTTCTATAACAGTAGAGTGTAACATTAACCTTTGAGGGGGGTGTCCAACATATCCTGTACCTCATGCGCGACCTTCTCTGGTATATCTAAGAACACACCATCTGAAGTACAGTATATGACACATTCCATTTTACATAACAAGTCTCTCCCTAGCAAGTTAGTAGGAGCCGCTGCAGCTAAAAGAAACGAATGCTTAGTATGCAGAGGCCCGATAGTAACTTCAGCGGGTTTAGTTAGAGGATAATGTAACACTCTTCCTGTTACCCCCATAGCTGGAATAGTTTTACTGGTCACCTGTAGATTAAAAGGAGAGGTTATCACAGATCTGGCCGCCCCTGTATCTACAAGAAAAGTTTGTTTCCTACCAGCTATGTCAACTATCATTGTTGGTTCTTCTCTCTGACTCTCAGTTAACCTCACTGGCTGTAGACTACAGGTATGACCTGACCCCTAGCGCTGACTATCGTTTTCCCACGCAATATTTACTGCTATAACATGCGCAGGTAGCTGTGTGTTTTCTTGCCTATGTGTGTTTCTCCTTGGAGGGTACCTATATGTTTCCCCCCTTGGTGTTTCTTTCCTTGCTTCTGGACAGAATCTCCTTATGTGTCCCTCTTTATGACAGCGAAAACATACCATTACCTTTTTGCTCATGTTGTATGCTTGGTATGTTTGTGGTTGTGTGCGCATTCCCTCTAAAGCCTGAATACTCACCGTCATCAACCTATCACCTTTCTCTTCTTTCTTTCTAAAGATATTTTTGTCATGTTCCACAGCAGACTCCCTAAGTGAATCTACTGTGATACCTCTCAAATTAGGTAGTTAGGTTTGTACTCTAGTCTTTACATTTTCCCTAATACCATCCATTAGCACCCCTGCAGCTACTTCCCTGTGATGTGGATCCTTTCTTATGTCAGTTATTCCGGTAAAGTGTGTCATCGATGCTAGAGCCCTAGAGAAATAGTCCGCTGCCGTTTCACTATCTTTTTGCTTAATGGTGAAAATTTTACTCCAATTTACCACTACTGGAAAATAGATGGCTAAATGTTTGACAATTTGTTCTATATTCTCTTGGTTAATCTCATCCATCAAGGTGTCATCTTCATCCAACAAACAATCTTTAATAAATTTTTGTATGTCAATATTGGGAGGAAGACACGCCCTGAACACTACACGCCAATCCTTATTGGTTGGTTCGTGTGCATTTCCTAAGTCTTTAACAAATTTCTGACACTTAGCCAACTCTTTTTTAGGATCTGGGAATTCAGTCATAATGGAACGTAATTCTGATCTAGTCCAGGGACAATGCATTGTAACATTTTTTAAAGGAACTACACCATCCTTGTCCGCCTTCCCATTGGGAACTGATATTGTGCGGACTGGATACGTACCCACTGGTTCACTGTCTGAGGTCACTACTGGATTTGCTGTTTCAGTATTTAGAATGTTAGACCTCCTAGTGGTCACACTACTCTCACCTACCTCAGCCATTGCTCCTTTCCCATACTTACGCTGAACCTCTAGCATATTAACAGCATGGGCAATGGCTGAAATTACAGTGAGTTTGTCTTCTTCTTCTGATACACTTGCTTTAAACTGACTTAAAACAGGATATAACTTAGCAATTTCTCTTTTTTCATTTTTTATAACGGCTGTACTTACCCCCCCCCCCCCGCCACATAGGGTGGCGGGGGCGCGCTTGCGCTAAGTTCTCCACGCTTCTCAACGGCTACTTCTGCCGTGTGCGCGCTTTTCGCCACGCCTACTTCCGCTGTGCACTCGCTGCTCTGCCATGTGTTGCCTTCCATTTGCCACAATTTTAAACAATGATCATGTTTAGTTCTCATTTTCGTTGATATGATCAACCTCACTTTATCTCTTACATAATCTAGCACCTCTGAATTAAAACTCCCTATTGTTGGGAAAGGCCTAACACAATCCTTGGTCAATGTGACGCGTATGCATCATACTTCTTAAACATAAGGTACCTCCCCGACCCCAGCGGACCTTCCTTAAAAACTGTTATTGCCACGTGTTGCGGCTGGATACGCCCTTCCACGCCGTAGCGTGCGCTACGCATAATTTCAGACAAAGACGATCAAGTTTGCTCGATATCAATTGAAATGACTTTATCCAATTTGCTGACTTCAACAGTTTTCATTCCTTGCAGGCCTTGTGGAAGTGGGTGCCTTCCAAAAGTGGAGTGATATTAAGGCAGGGCTAATGAATCGCTTAAATTGGGAGAGTAACTTTACTACCACTGGACTGTGCTTGATGAAGATTCCGCAGGGGTTTACTAGTGAGACCACTACTGTAATGTTTCCCTGTGTGTTATTTGGCAATGTCACAATATGCTTGTTAAGTCTTTCATTTAAAAGTGCTATTTGAGCTGTTTGAGAATACTGGTATTAAATAAGCTTTAAGAATTTGTTATTCAGATTTTTGCCTTGGTGTGAAGATACTTTCCCCGGTATTTGAGTCGATGACAGGGTGAAAGGTATTCCATTAAAAGTGCTGTCCTGGTGCAGGTTAACTCCAGGTATGCTCTCCGCTATTAGGTGCCCTGGTATCGTGACAAATCTTTGAACAATCTCCCTTTGTACTTTTTTCTCTCCACCATCGCCTTT
This sequence comes from Mixophyes fleayi, assembly GCF_038048845.1. Lineage (NCBI taxonomy): Eukaryota > Metazoa > Chordata > Amphibia > Anura > Limnodynastidae > Mixophyes > Mixophyes fleayi. The sequence continues at coordinate 48,830,545 of NC_134405.1, forward strand.
ATACACTATCCCATAGTTTATATCAACCCTTCTTAATTTTCTCAATATTTCTCTCCCCACAGGAAACAGCGGAACTTACCAAGGCAATTGAAAGTCTCACTCAGATCTTTATCAAGTCTAATATTTCCTCCCTCCCTGACAGTGTACAGAGTGGTGTATTTGGCACAACATTCCTGGCCAATGTGGAGACAATTACACTGTTATCTTTCACTGCTGTTCCAAGGAACCAAGATATCAACACCTCTGTGATGGGTGAGAATGTGCTTAATACTTTTGGATAAATTGCTGTATATTTGGTAGACACATAGGGCCTGAGTGATTAAGGAAAGTAAGGCAAAAAAAGTAGTAAATGTTCTCCAGGACAAACCATGTTACAATGCAAGGGATGCAAATTAATTTATTATTTTGCACATAAGTTAAATACTGGCTGTTTTCTCATCTAGCACACAAATACTTGATAGCTTTATTTTCAAACTGAAATTTAAAGATGATCTAGGACATGCCTTACCCCAACTATAAATTTGTCCCCACATTTTAAAATTAGATCCCCCTCCAATGCAACATGATTTTGGCCAGGTGCAAAATTACTCCTTTTTCATACTTTGCTCGGCTTAATGACTTAGGCCCATAATGTGTACAGTATATATAAGTCAATGAACAAGAAATGTACACTTAGCAGCAAATATATTAGGCACATGCTTAAAAGAATTGCAATTTGGTGAGCAATGTATGAATGCACAGCATATTTACAAATTGTTGTCGATCAGGTACTGTGCTCTTTTTAAGCAGTGTTCATATCTGTAAATGGGCTTTTCAGCAAGATAATATTCATAGCTTTCAAGTTGGGGAAAGTAATCTCTCTGAAAAAGAAACTATGCATGTAACATAATTGATGCTTTATTTATAACCGATATATAGGCTCTAGTATTCACGTTTGAATCTCTGACACGGTGCACTAGGTTACACATAAGATACATTATATACCCAGTAAGAGCACAATTCATTTTTAGATTTCCTCTACAAATGCAGATACTACAGAGAAGTGACTGGAAGTCTGAAAGCAAACTGAGGCCCAACAATAATTTAGGTTAAATGTTATTTAAATGTGTAAACCTACTATGGAATATAATGACAACAATGCTGGAGTAAGAGCAGAACTTAACCATTCTTTTCTCAGCCTCGGTTACAAATATAACATGTTTCAGGGCAATATATTATCAGGACAATGATTGTAGATACAAGTGATGTGTGGGTGCTGTTGCAGTTAATATACCAGCATATGGCGCTCTTAGTGGCTTATAGTACAAGAGCCTCAATGACCAAAATAACTCAACTGACTGATCTTTTAAAGATGGCTAAGGTGATATCATACTTTAAATGTAAAGAGAAGTTATCATTAGCCAAAGGCAGCACATGGGCCAGAGGACTTCTCCACGATGACATAAAGGCATAAGTAGAGAAATGTAGATCATGTGAATGCATAATGTAACCTCAGAAACAAGTAATCATGATTTGCACTATCAAAACCTGAGTAGCAGCCTATATCTCCCTCATTTAATAACTTTCTATTTACTAGACATGTCCATGAAGTCCTCTTATGACCATTGCAGTTCTGGTGTTGAGTCTTTAAAGCTAAACTTGAGTGACAACATTATGGAGTTAGCATGCACTCTGGTGCCTGGAGAAAGAGGTAATGAAAAATATTGATAGTTAATAGTTAAAAATCAATATCACATTTTTACTACTTATATTGACAGGTATTTTCTAACACATCGTGATTTTTTGGACAACATTACTAGTCCTTGGGGATTAATTTACTTAAAATAATACAAGACAAATGGGCCATTAGAATATAGGATAGTGTTACGTAAGATGGGATATCCACTTTAAAATAAATTGTTGAATTATACCAATGTTAAGACATATCATACAGCTTGTAGAGAATAGCATTTGACGTATTCAGTCCAGTGATTAATCAAGATTGATTGATTTCACTTTAGGGAAATTGTAGTGTAACAATCTGTGTGGTGTGTGACAGATTGTCACGGCCCTCATGGCGTGTGAGGTTTGTAACTCATTAAGGGGCATATTGAGAGAATGTTAAAAAGACTGATTCAAGGATCAAGGCATGTTTACTTTAGAAAAGAGGCGTCTAAGAGGAGATATGATTACTATGTACAAATACATTAAGGGTCAATACAGAGAACTTTCATGGGAACTTTTTACCCTAAGGACTATACACAGGACACATGGTCATCCCCTAAGGTTAGAGGAGAGGAAATTTCACAACCAGCAAAGGAAGGGGTTCTTTACAGTAAGGGCAGTTAAGATATGGAATTCACTGCCAGGGAAGGTTGTGATGGCAGAACCAATAGAAATGTTTAATATAGTGTTAGACAAATTTTTTGCGGAAAAGTGCATCCAGAGATACAACCGTTAATTAAAATGAAGGATAGTAGTGGATATAGGGTAAAAATAAAACTGCAATATTGGGTCTGGAGGGATTTTCACAATTGAAACAGATTGGCAGTTGCCTACTCTGGATCAATTTCAAATATAAGTGAGGGATTGCAGGAGATCCAAAATAGGTTGAACTTGATGGACTGGTGTCTTTTTTCAACCTCATCAACTATGTTACTATGATCTGAGGCCAGATGTTGACGACACCGAGTTTCCTAGTTCAGACAGGGATGCTCCGGAATGGAGAGAGAGACCAGTGATGCTGCAGAGAGTCAAGAGTGTTAAGGCCAAGTGCACAATCTGAGCAGGATGCTGCTCACCTGTTCTGTACATGGATCGAGTGGTGTGAGCAAGGATGCACGCTCTGAGACGCAAACGGGAGGTTTGACTGCACTTGCTACTTTCACAAGTGTTGACATGAGCTGTGTAAAAGAAGCCATTGCAAGAAAACTGGTGAGTATACCAACAATACTGCTGTTGTACAAAGATAGGGGAGTGAGAGAGATAGTATAACTGTCCACAGAAAAGATAGAGAGTAATCGAGAGTTGCTGGAGAGTAATGTTAGAAGATGTAAATAAACATCAAGCTCATTTATTATTTATTTATCTGTTCACCCACATGAACCCGAGATGGGAGAGACTCATCTACCTCCAGGTGGCTGACTCAAGGATGCTGCAGACATTGTCCTGCTCCTTAGTATAGGTGTGTGGCACTTGGCTGTGACATCATAGCCACACTCAAAATGTATCGCTGACATTGAGGAGCAGCAGCCAACAGCTTCACAAGTAAGAAGTTGCTGTCTGCTTTTCCCTGTCAACTGCAAGTGCTCCATGTGGGGGTGCCGTGTTTTTTTTTTAGAAATACTGGCTGCATGACAATATTGTGCAGTCATGCAGCTGTTGGCACCCCCTTGTCATCCTCAAGACACAACCTATGAGTGTTGGGTCTGGAGTTTCACCTCTCTGTGAAAGAATCCTGAGTACTCTCTTATACACTGTGATTCCCCATTACTCTTACAGGCTATTTCTTGACGTACTGGCAAACCCCCAGCCATGACATTTATCATTTACTCCATTTACTCATCATTTACACTTACATTTATGTGCTGCTGCTTTAGTGCCAGTTCTGCAACTACTATACTATATATATCTTGCTATACTCAGAGAGTGATGTGTCAATCAATATATTAGTTTCCTTCTTACAGTCTGTGATGCACATATTAAATATGTTACATATTGCTAAAGTAACCCTGCATACTGTATTATGTCAAACTTAGATACTGTAACCAATCAGAAGCATTCACTGGGCACAATATGATTGGATTCTTGTGGTAAAAGTGAATCCATTAAGTGTGTGTTTTCTATTTCCCTTTGGATTTCTATGAAAGATCAAAAAGTAGAAATAAAAAAGTGTGGAACAAGGACTTTCAAGAACTGTTCTATTAATTCAACTTTATTAATTAAATCTGTGAGAGTGTTTATTACTATTACTTATTAATATTATATTCATCATCATCACCATTTCATCACCAATTATTTATATAGTTAAGTGGGGTCTTAGGGATTTCCCTGTTATAGTGGGACAAACACAGCCTGTCTGGAGCTGGTCTCTAGTCTAGCAGGGGATCCCACACTCGTCCACCAGTTTTAGGGAGAACCGGCCCAGGCAACCTAGCTTGCCTGGAAGTTTAAATTGGGAGGCAAATTTATTGCTATTTATTCAGTTATTAGCAGACATGGAGAATCACATTTCAATTAATGTACTATTTTAAAAACATCACTGATAAAATCTAGAATATAAAATATAGACAATGACAATTTATTACGGGAATTTTGATCAATATTTAACTGCTGAATAAAGTCAATCTTAGTTCCCCACCCCTGTATTTCAGAAATTAGTAACTCTCAAGCGGTCAAGGTGATTTTTGCCTTAGTCAATTTATAGTAAGGCCGTGCCAAACTCAAGTGCACGCAGCCACGTCCAAATCAAGCTCTGGGCTTCGAAAAGTTACTGGTTGTTTTGCCATATCTCTTGCTCCAGCTACAGGGCTAGTCTAAGTCCTTATCAGTAGTGATGACAATCCCGTATGCATGCTAGAACATGTGTTTGCAAACAGGAGCAACTGTAAAAATGTACTTTATGTTCATTAGACATTAAGAATATCCTAATAAATGTATTTCATGGGGAAACTAAATTAAAAAAGTAAACATTTTTTTTCCACTGTTTTGTCATTAATGTCTTCATTTTTAACTGGCAACATTAATTCTAAATGTTTTTTTTCTCTGTGCATTCTTTTGCAAATTTATTATCTGAATAGATATATAGACAGACCTACACCCGAATTCATCAGTGCATGTACCTTCGGGGTCTATTCATTGTCAAATTCAGGCGTGCACACAGCCAGTTTACATTTCTTTTAAAACAAACGTTCATTGCGCTCAGTAAGTGTGCCTTGGTGAATCAGGCCCATAGAGTACACGTAACACTAAATAAATAAATAAACATTGTACGACCGTTACTCTCATTGGTGAACATTCATAATGCAATAAAGCGCCTCTTTCTTACTCGGGACCAAGCTTGGCCTGACTCCAGCCGCTTCCAATTTTATAGCCATGGGTATAAACAGTGGCGGATTAACCATAAGGCTAACTGGGCTACAGCCCAGGGGCCTCTGCCATCCAGGGGGCCCTTGAAAGTGCTCAGCAGCAGTATTGATTAGTCAGGGGCGGGGGGCGAGAAGGAGGAGAAGGAGGTAAGTGCCAGGGGGGGCGTGGCTTGTATCACGGGGGGGGGGGCCCTCACGGGGGAATGGAGGCCCCCTTAGCCCAGGGGCCTCCATTCCCTTAATCCGGCCCTGGGTATAAATGATGTATAAACATTTGAAAACAATAATACAATTCCTTGATTATGATGGACTCTAGCTATAGAGATCCTGAGCATTCTGTCCAATGACTCCTTAATTTTTAATTATTTCTTACTTTCTTAAACAAGTGCTTCCCAGAAGTTGACATGCAATGGCCTCTTACTAATAGAACCATTGTAATTTATTCTGTGGGCTTCAAGTACAGTTGGACAAATTGTATGTTAAAATGCAGGCATAAAATGCATCAGAAAAAATGTTACAAATTATATGCATATTCTGAGTTATATGTATCTTAAGATGTTAAAATCGTCAGCTGCATGGAGATTAATTTAATGGTTATAATTTCAATCATTTTAAAGTGTGTCTTTTATTATTATTATTATTATTATTATTATTATTATTATTATCGTTGACTTATAAGGCGCCACAAAGGGTTCGCAGCGCCGTACATTACATATACAGAAAACAGAACCAAGACACAACATGATACAAAAATGTTTACAAACACAGGTGACAGGGTAAGGCAAATCAGATTATATCTGGGACAGATAGTGAAAGGGATGGTAGAAATACGCGAGAAGAAGGCTAAAGCTTAAAAAGACAGGGAAAATAGGGCTAGCGAAACAGGCCGAGAGGTACAGAGGGTAAAGGAACAGTAGAAGGAGCACACAAGGAAAGAGGGCCCTGCTCATGAGAGCTTACATCCTAAAGGGAAGGGGTAGACACAAATAGGGTGGTACTAACTGGGGGAGATAGCCAGGACAAGGAAGTTAGGAGGAGGACTGATAGACTTGAATAAAGAAATGAGTCAAAGTATTTTTGCATCAATATAATAAGGTACTTTAAATTCTCTGTTGTGTAGCAAAGGTGACTGTTTGCTAAAACAATTATACAATATAAAAAATATAAGGAATATCACTAATGTAAAGATCCTGTGAGTTTTATGTCTGTAGTCTGAAAAATAATCTCTTATGGGCACTGGAAAGTTTTTGATTGTTGGTGTTGAATTACTTTGTAGTGAACGATACACTCACTGTTACTGCAGTATATCCGCAAAGCGTATCCATGTAAATCTCACCTGTAAAGCTTTAGACTTTGTGGAAACAGTTAGGTGTTTACTTACATATCATTTCATAGTACCATAAATTAATTTTTGTGAGAATGAGTCTCATTTGCAGAATGTGCATGAGATTATATGTAATTAAAATGTTGTTCTTTTTCAGGTCTTATGTAGGTATTATAGATAAGCTATTTTGCTAATAACAGATTAAGTGTGGGTTTCTTGCTTTTTATACCCATTAATCATGAATCTCAGGTCAGACTCTTTTCCAAGACAATGACCCAAATCACAGCACCCCTGCAGCTTTTTTTCCTGGCATCAATTGATTTTGCAAACCTCCTGAGTAAATTGGTAATCAGCAAATTATTACAGTTGAACACTGTAATGGACCTTAACACACTTGATATGCTTGTTATTTTGCAAAATAAGCAATTATATTTTTTCCATTTTATTGTAGATTGCATGATTTTAACCTAAATAAAAAAAACATATGGTAGTAAAGCCTAAAGACAAACAAGAGCTGCTGTCCCTTAATAAAATCTTTGATACAATCCCCTCAATAAAGATACTTTCAATAATTTAATCAATCACCTATTTTAAGTTTTCCTAATTGCTGTTGAGCTAAATGGTCTAGCTACAGGAATGTGACAAGAGACTTACTCTTACAGTATCACTAATTTCTTACTGTAAATTATGTACTGTCTTACACATCAGTTATTGCACAGGTTTTGTTTTTGCATATCCTCTATCAATTACTTAAGTTGTAAAACTCCAGCAATGTCGCTAGTGCTCTACAAATAGGAAAGATCCCTGTAATTACTATAAAGGGTGAGAATTGGACACACATACACACTAGGAAACTGCAGCAGACATTTTACCTATAGTATCCTGTAAATAATAATGACTAGTTTCAGACATGCTGAGTGAAATGAGAACAAATTACAACTTCATATTAAAAGGGTGAAATAATTGGATTGGCAGAAATCGAATTTGTCTCCAATGCAGAAGCCATAGAAGATGAAATATTTACATAGGTTACAGTGCACTTTAGTATATGGAAAATGGCTGTCAGCAGTATAACTTAGTGAAATAAAACTAGTATTCAAATAGAAAAAGTAAACTAGAAGTTAAATCACTTGAAACTGATGTTTTGGTAAATTTTAATATAGGAAATTCCCTTCAGCAGAATGAACAATCCAGGAGGTAAATGTATCAAGGCCCGATTTTTTTGCAGCGTGTTAAAATCGCGTGTCCAAAAGTCATCAAATGTATTAACTTAAATGTATAAGTGTATAATGTATAAGTGCTCAGGCGGGGGGACCCATGCTTTTATTTTTTTAAAACTTTGATCTATTTTTAACACTTTTGACAGCTGTCTGGACGTCCCCCTCTATAGACAGGACAGTGTAACAGTGATGTGTTTACTAATCTCGCTGCTTGATGGGGACAACCCGGGAGGGTTAGCTAAACACGGGAGTGTTTTACATCGTAGCAAAGCACCAGAGATGACCAGCGACTTGGAAGATCAGAGTAAAAATCACAGGTTAATACATTTGATGACTTTTGGACTTAAGTTGCGATTTTAACATGCTGAAAAAAATCGGACCTTGATACATTTACCCCCAGGAGTTCTACTATTTATATTTTCAATACTCAACACCATTCTTTTCATCTATATTAGGCAATAGGCAGGTCTATGTGTCAGTCTGTGTGTTTCATGTATTTAAGTATATATACAAAAATATCAGGGACTATATTTACTAAACTGTGGGTTTGAAAAACTGGAGATGTTGTCTATAGCAACCAATGAAATTCTAGCTGTCATTTTGTATAATGTATTAAACCAATTTAAACTAGAATCTGATTGGTTGCTATATGCATCATCTCCACTTTTTCAAACCCACAGTTTAGTAAATATACCCCCAGGTATAAGTAAAGATAAGTAAGGTTGAATTAAAATAAAACAGAACAACTATTAAGGGTAGTGTTGCATCAATTGTCTGTTGTGGCCACAAATAGCTAAATACATAGATTTATAATGTCTTTCGTGAAAAGTCTTTTGTTGCTATCTCCCAGAGCCAGATCTTAGTCACAGATCACAGAGTTACTATTTTATCTCTTAGCTCTGTGACTCAGATCTCTGGACCTGTGAGAAAGCTACATAAGACTATTAACAAACGGCATATCTATGGTTTAATTGGTGTTTTAAACGTGGAAGAATTGTGTTTTCACAATAAGCAGTGTATGAGGTTCCTTCTTAACTATATATCATTGTATTCAGCTACTTCTGGTCACAACAGACAGTGGATACAACACTTTACTCTGAATTGTTTTTCTGTTTTACACCTTACCTATCTTTACTTTGACCTGACCTTATATACTTTCTTCCATTTTTTTGAGGGGTTAGAAATTCCCAATATAAATGTCAGGAATATAAAGGTATAGAGCTCTGAGACCTAAACATTTGAAAGGTCCCATGTATGTTTGTGTGGCTGTCTGTCTGTGCCCCATGTGTGTGTCAGTTACTTTGGACACAAAGGGCTAGATTTACTAAGCTGCGGGTTTGAAAAAGTGGGGATGTTGCCTATAGCAACCAATCATATTCTAGCTTTCATTTATTTAGTACCCTCTACAAAATGACAGCTAGAATCTGATTGGTTGCTATAGGCAACATTCCCACTTTTAGAAACCTGCAGATTAGTAAATCTAGCCCCAAGTGTTGGTCAAGTTAGCATTTTGAAAAGGTGGAAAAGACACAAAAATATTTATGATAGGAGGTGACTGTGATGAAATGGGTGATCCCAGCCTCTTGTTGCAAGAATAAAAATTATGGAAAGCCACCTTCATACATCACGGTCCTAGATTCTTAAAGACTAGGGGGTAAATGTATAAAGGTCCGATCTTGCTCAGTGATTTAAAAATGTGGCAAATCACGGGTGATAACCTGCGATTTTAGTCCCCAAGTCGTCAAATGTATTAAGCTGCGATTTTTACTCTAATCTTCAAAATCGCTGGTCATCACTATCGATTTGCTGCGATTTCAAACACTCCCGAGTTTAGCTAACTCTCCCGTGTTTAGGTTAAAAATCCCATAGACAACACGCTGCTTGCTAGCAGCGTGATTAGTAAACACATCACTGTTACACTGTCTGACTACTTTTAACCCTAGTGCTGCCAGTCTACTTTTTGAAAATCGGGGAAAAATTTGCATGGGGTCCCCTCTGTTTCATGCAACCAACATTAGGCAAACCAACCCGGGGTGGGTGGCACTATTGCAGGGGGACACGCAGTAGGGTCCGCCGAAGAAAAACGAGTAGGCCACCCCTCTAGGAATAACCAACACAGTACTGAAAGCACTAGGGCTCTTCCTATCCCCCATGGTTGTGAGTAGTAGGGTAATAATTTTGTTTTGTGGAACTACAAGTCCCAGCCATTCCAGGGTGCCATAAACAGTCTGGGCATGCTGATGCTTGTATAACTACAAGCACCAGCATACCTATGGCAGCCAGCCAACACTTTTATATGCGAGTTTCAATTCTCCCGAGATAATTGCTGGATTCGCAAAATCAGACCTTGATACATTTACCCCCATGTGTCCATACGAGGTATGTCTATTAAATAACGAGACTGTGATTCCGCCTAGTAAATAAAGCAGTCAGAACCGGTTCTAACTGCATCTGTAGTAAGCTTTAACCGGTCTGAAACTGCATGACAAGCTGCAACACTCTATGACATTCAGTTGATTGTGAGTCACCATTTAGTTTGGTTGTGTTTTCTGTAGAGTGCCGAAAAAATGCTTAAAAGTTTAAAAGTTGAATGTGTCAATTTGAAATTTTTAGTAAAATTGCACAAAACACCAACAGATTGTTTTCAAATGCTTACTAGAAGAAGGCTAAAGCTTAAAAAGACAGGGAAAATAGGGCTAGCGAAACAGGCCGAGAGGTACAGAGGGTAAAGGAACAGTAGAAGGAGCACACAAGGAAAGAGGGCCCTGCTCATGAGAGCTAACAACCTAGAGGGAGGGGGAGACACATAAATGGGGGTACTAACTAGGAGAGAGAGCCAGGACAAGAAAGGTAGGAGGACTGATAGACTTGAATAAAATAATGAGTCTTAAGGGCACGCTTGAAGCCTTTGAGAGTAGATGCTAACCTGATGGAACGTAGAAGATCGTTCCACAGCAGGGGAGCAGCCCGGGCAAAGTCCTGAAGAGAGGAGGTGATCAGTGAAGTAGTGAGGCGGCGGTCAGAGGCAGAGCGGAGGGAGCGGGTAGGAGTGTAGGTAGAGATGAGATTGGAGATGTAGAGAGGGGAAGATTAACTATGAGTGTAATACTATGAATAACATAGCGGCAGTAAATGGATGAATTATCATCATGTGTAAGATAAGAATAGATAAGCGTATCACATTTATACACAGATATTAAACAATCATGATGTGAAAAGGAATGATATAGTGAATTGTTAACTGACACAATAGAATTAGAAACCTGTTTTGAAAACAAGGGTTACAGGACGGCTCTGTGATCGAGGGTAGGAATTGGAGAGGAGAGATAGTGATGTCATCTCAATTAGACAGATAACAATTTTCAAGTATTATATACACAAACGTCAATTTCATTGAAAGGACCTCACTGTGCAATTAATGGCTAAGATTTGAGGTGAAGCCAGAATGGCATCTTAGCTTCCAATTATGTTATCTGTAGTCCATAATGATTATAAAGAATATATACAATTAAGATATATCATATTTGTTACATAAAATACAGTAATTGCTAAGAATAAAGTAATGAAATTTTGCCATATATATATATTCTTATTTCTATTTCTAAAACTAAAGATGGTATGAATCCGAATAGTTAATCATTGACACGCCCACAGCCAATCCCAAAACAGTTTTAGAAAAACGTGATTGGTCTTTGTACATTTAAAAACCCTGTTCTTTTCAAGTAACGGTTTGCCTGGAACAAGCAAATCTAGCGAAACGCACGTTGGTCTTTTGCTGTATGTGCCTCTGTTCTATTTATCAATTATATTACTAACACCTTGTGGTTAATATTATCAGTGTGCCCAAACCCACAGAATTAGTGGAATAGTAGGTAGTCAGCAATTTACTCCCCTCACCATTACTGACACAGAGAGCCGCTAACTAAGATATGGTTAATTTCTCTGGATGTCATGTAGGGCTGGTTAGGAATATTTATCCTCTACCATAATATGTGACAAATAAGGTTGCTAAGGACACACATTAATTTACTCGCTGACCTCCACCTCCTCTCCTTTACTCTGTCATCCTCCCCTGCAACCCCCCTGCCTAAATCCACCCTTACCAAGCGCAACTTGATGCTCTGGGCTCTACCTCCTTCTCCTCTTCTCTGGACACTCTTCTTGCCCCACTTCCTACCCTGGTCTGCCCTGATCAGGCGACCTCCCTCTATAACCTCTCCCTCACCACTGCTCTGTATGCCCTTGCCCCAGTCTCTTCTGTTAACTGCCACCATCGGCTACCCCAACTTTGGCATTCTAAATTTACCCGCTTCCATCAGAAGTGCACTCGCGCTGCTGAACGTCTATGGAGGAAATCTCGCTCCCTGGCCGATTTCCTTCACTTTAAGTTTATCCTCTCCTCCTTCAGCTCCGCACTCTCCCTTGCCAAACAATCATTATTTAAGTCTCTCATCTCTTCTCAGTCCTCCAATCCCTGCCGCCTCTTTTCCACATTTAACTCTGTCCTATCCTCCCCTCCCCCCCATCCCTCTCTGCCACCGACTTCGCCTCCTTTCTCTCCTCCAAAATTGAGGCTATCCGACTGGACATCTCCTCCTCATCACATACTCCAACAACTGTCATCGTACCTTCTTTTTCCAATAACCAACTCTGGTGCTCCTTCCGCCCCACATCGGGTAATGAAGTCCACTCTCTCATTCTCTCTTCTCCTCCTTCCACCTGTCAACTGGATCCCATCCCCTTTCACCTCCTTCGCTCCCACTCCCCCTCTGCCTGCGGCCACCTTGCACACCTCTTCAATCTGTCTCTCTCTAATGACTCTTCCTTCAAACATGCCCTTAGCCCCCCCATTCTAAACCTAACCTTGACCTCACCTCTCTAGCTAACTACCGCCCAATATCACTTCTCCCTTTTGCCTTCAAACTACTTGAGCGGATTGTCTGCAACCGCCTCTCCAGTCACCTCTCTGCAAACTCCCTACTTGACTCCCTGCAATCTGGTTTCCACCCCCTCCACTTGACTGAAACCGCCCTGGTCAAACTTACTAATGACCTCCTCTTGGCCAAATCCAGGGGCGACTTCTCCCTGGTCATTCTCTTGGACCTCTTTGCGACCTTTGACACCGTGGACCACCCCTCCTTCAGCAGACCCTTCTCTCCCTTGGCCTCTCTGGCATTGTCCTCACTTGGTTCACCTCCTACCTCTGCCCTCCTCGTTGGGGTCCCTCAGGGCTCTGTTCTTGGCCCTCTTCTTTTCTCATTGAACACCACCTCCCTGGGTGATTTCATCTCTTCCTTTGGTCTCCAGTATCACCTCTATGCTGATGACATTCAACTCTACATCTCCTCTCCTGACCTGTCCCCCCCTCCTCTCTCGTGTTTCAGACTGCCTCTCCGCTATCTCCTCCTGGATGTCTTCACGTTTTCTCAAAATCAACATTGCAAAAACTGAACTCATTGTTTCCCCCCTTCTATATCTTCTATCCATCGTGAACTTTCCATCACCGTTAATAGCACTACCATCTCTGCTGTTCCCCAACTCCGCTGCCTGGTTGTCACCCTGGACTTCTCCCTCTCTTTTGCACCCCACATTCAAACTCCTTCCCAATCCTATCTCTTCCAACTACGGCTTATTGCCTACTTTCGGCCCTTCCTCTCTCAGGAGGCTGCTAAAATCATCATCCATGCTCTCATTATATCCTGTCATGATTACTGCGACCTTCTCCTCACCGGCCTCCCCTACTCCCATCTCGCCCCTCTTCGCTTTGTTCTTAACGCGGCTGCGAGACTTATCATTCTCTCACGCCGCTCTACCTCTGCCTCCCCTCTCTGCCTTGTCCTTCACTGGCTCCCTTTCCCCTTCAGAATCCTCTTTAAACTCCTCACTGTCACCTACAAGGCCCTCTTCATTTCCATGGCCCCTTATATCTCTAACCTCCTCTCCATCCACACTCCCGCACGTTTCCTGCATTTAGCCAATGACCGTCACCTTTCCTCTGCACTGTTCACCTCATCCCATGCCAGAATTCAAGACTTCTCCCGTGCTGCCCCCTATACTGGAACAACCTCCGTCACCCCATCCGCCTGTCCTCTAATCTTGGCTACTTCAAACGGGCTCTCAAAACCCATCTGTTCCTTAAGGCCTACCAACCATCCACATAACCTTATCGTTCTCATCATCTCCCACTTTCCTGTCTCCTTTTGCATTTGAACCCCTCTACTGACTCCCCTTGTGCCTGCTGTCTGTTTCCCCTCCCCTTAGTATGTAAGCTCTTATGAACAGGGGCCTCTTCCCTTCTGTCTCAACACCATTACTTCTACTCCTACACCACTCTACTTGCTATGCTTGGAGATATTGAAGTCTTGGCTATACTTGTTATACTCTATACTGTCGTACCCTTGCATACTGTCTGTACTTTTGTATTTTGTACAGCGCTGCGGACACCTTGTGGCGCCATATAAATAAAGAATAATAATAATAATAAGTGTGGGTGTGGTGGGAGGGTGGTTAAGGGCTTTTAATGAAGTGCAGCTAGAGACGTGAGGTGTTAGTCTAATAATAGAATAAGGACGGGGCTATTTATTTAATGGTGGTGGGAGCTATTAATTTATTAGTGGCACTATTTATTTGGCGGTGGAGAATATTTAATTTAACACTGGGGTTACAGTTGGGCCTATTAAAATAAAGTGTAGTGAAGGTACTATTCATTTAATGATGGGATGTTTTAGGAGCTATTAATTGAACATGGGTCTTAATCAGTGTTTGAAGTGGAAATTTAGAAGAGGGGGTATGGCATGCCTTCTCATGCTGGTATACTCCAAGCACTTTAGATGAATATTATATAGAAATGTATTGATGATTATATACATGTATATATACAGGTAGATTTTATATAGGTATATACATATTATACAGAGATGGACTTATAATTATATACATATGTAGCAAAGAGGCCTATTTGCCACACCTCTCATGCATAGGGACAGCTGAGGTCCTGGGAAGTCTGCAGGTGAAGGCTGCATACAGAGTTAAAACCATAAACAGTCAAACTGCACACACACAGGTGGTCTAATGAGGTCGTTGGGTCAAGGGGAGGAGACTTGTGTATATAAAACTTGAGTTTCAGTATATAAAACCTGAGTTGTACATTTGTGTTTGTGACCCATGCTTGAAGAGCTGGTGTCTGTGATAGTTAGCATTAGTGTAATCAGGAGGTCTAGGCAACTCGGTATTGCTTACTGGTGTCATCCTGACAAGACTGCATGCTGTTTTTGTGTTGCAAACAATAAATGTACGTTTGATTTGAAGCAAGAAATTGTTCCTGTATGAATCACCTAAGGGTGTCAGTGTTGCAAGGTGTCAGAAGTTCTACAAGTGGTGTTAGACGTGGGATAGCAAAGGACAGCCAAAGCACAGCTGTCCAAACCTCCAGATGAAAAGTGGTGGTGAGAGAAATGTGTTGAATGCCAGTTTCACACATTAACCATTTATAAAGCTATCAGTTGCAGAGAAGGCAAATATTCTGCCTGTTGAGAGACAGACAGGATCAATATTACTGTGAACTGTTCAGCACCTTTTTTTTTTCCAAGGAACGCAAACGTTTTGAAAATTGCAGGGTATTGTGGTGCCACGCCAGTTGATTCACTGAGCTGTGAGTTGGGTGTGGTCCAGAAACGTTTGCTCTTTGACTGTGTGGAAAGGTAATGCAATTGTTTGTTTTTCAAGAATGCAAAAATTTTAAAAATTGCTGGGCATTGTAGTGCCACACCTTGGCTATTCATTGAGCTGTGAGTTGGAGTGTGGTCCACAGAAGTCTGCTGTTTTACCTGTGTGGGAGGCTAAAGCACCTGTTTGTTTTCCTAATTGACGATGTCTGACCAGAGGTGAGAAAAAGTTGCTGTTCCCGGAGCTTTGCAATCAGAGGACCTGGTTTAAGTGGAGTGACGGGGAATAACAGGGTTGTCCATGCAGTAGTGGACTCAGGAGTGAACTTACTATGGTCTCCAGCTCTGTCCTGCTGGAGCAAAAGTCTTGTGTCTGCCCAGAGTTAAAGTGCACTGCACAGATGGGAAAACCAAGAGTTTGCAAAGGACTCATCTGGAAATTAAATATAAAGGCCAAACAGTAAAGGTTGTGGTGGCCATAGGAGCTAAGCTGCCGTATCCACTTGTCCTGGGGTGTTATTTCCTATTGTTTAGAAAGGTTCTCTGTGAGTGGGACCGGCCATATATGCTGGCAACTGAGTGAATGGTTGGAAGCCGGTATTAAATATCCTGCCAAAAATGTCACAGTCGCTGGACCTTGATATTTGGGAACTGTTATCCCGGAATGCTATACTGGGGCTCATAGCAGAACTGCCACAAAAGTGTCACCATTCAGGCAAGCCCTGACAGATGAAATTGGCATTGGCTGCTGGCATCGCGCATGTGCCCGTCTTGCTTGTGGGTAGGGGTATAGGGTGTTCTAATTATCCAGAACTGTTGAATTTGATGAACTTTGTGCAAGACCAGAGGAATGATATGACTTTACAACATGTGTTTAAATTGGCTAATAATGTTGATGCTATTGCGAGACCTGTCAAATCGGCAGGCTGTATGTTGTTAAAGAAAATGTTTTGAATTGCTGCTGTGAATGGGAGAAGAGTAGAACAGTTAGTAGTTCCAAAGGTTTATATAACCTTAGTGTTGGGAGCAGCACACACTCAGGTGGGTGGTGGACATCTAGGGAAGGGTGAACAAAGGTACAGGTTCTGCGCAGGTTTTACTGGCCCAGAGTCTACCTAGCAGTGAAGAGGTTCTGTAGGGCTTGTGTAGTGTGCTAGAAAACCTACTCCATTGTCATAAGGCAGCCACAAGTTGAACGGGCTCAGAAGCGTCCTTTTAAAAACAGAAGGGGCTATGAGTGGAGAGAGAGACAGGACATGCTGTTTAGAAACAATTTTCTCAATCTGAAAGAAGATAAGGTCCCCATTAGTATGCTGATAGACATGGTTGAGAGGACACTTGATGTGATTAAAGAGGCTCTCTTTTACAGAGATGTGGTGTCCGCATCAACAAAATTGGCGAAGCTAGGGGGAAGGGTATGTAGCAAAGAGGCCTTTTTGCCACACCTCTCATGTACAGGAACAGGGTTAAATCCGTACAAGCTCCTAGTCTGCACACACACAGGTGGTCTAATGAGGTAAATAGTTCAAGGGGAGGAGACTTGTATATATAAAAGCTCAGTTGTAGTAAATAAAACTTGAGTTGTACATTTGTGTTTGTGACCAATGCTAGAAGAGCTGGCCAGTGTCAAGAGAGCTGGTGGTAAATGTATCAAAGTCCGTTTTTTTCATCTTGCGGGAGATCGGCGACTTTGCAGCTAAAATTTAAAGCGGCGATGGCTTGTAAAGGCAAGTTTGCCTTTACAAGCCATCGCCGGTTTAAATTTTAGCTGCAAAGTCGCCGATCTCCCGCGAGATGAAAAAAAACGGACTTTGATACATTTACCCCCTGGTCTCTGTGATATCATTAGGGTCATCAGTAGGTGTAGGCATCTCGGTATTGCTTACTGTTGTCATCCTGACAAGACTGCATGCTGTTTATTGTGATGCAAACAATAAAAATTGAAGCAAGAAGTTGTTCATGTATGAATCACCTAAGAGTGGGTGTCAGCGTCGCAAGGTGTCAGAAGTTCTACAATACACATACATACATACATACATACATACATACATTAGAGATGGGCGGGTCCGGTTCTCCGAGAACCGAACCCAACCGAACTTTGGGTATCCGAGTACCGAGCTGAGCAGCTCGGTACTCTCCCGCCCATTCCGAATCCAAATCGAGGCCGAACGTCATTGTGACGTCGTCGGATCTCGGGGCTCGGTTCTCGCGATACTTCAACTTTATAAATACACGCCTCCACAGCAATCCATCGCCATTTGACAGAGGGAGAGAGCAGGGTGTAGTCATAGGCTAATTAGAGCAGGGACAGAGAATACAATATTGTTCTTGCAATTGCTCTAACCAAAATCGCTAGTGCAGAGAGGAGGATAGAGGTTTATTATTTTTTCTTCATATTTGGCACTCCCCAGCGCTTTTGGGGTGTCCCCCATAATTGTGCATAAATATTTCTGGCTGTCAAAAGTCATATCTGTCAGCAGTATCTACTAAATAATTTTTAGCACTCCTCAGTGCTTTTGGGGTGTCCTCCCTAATTGTGCATTAATATTTCTGGCTGTCAAAAGTCATATCTGTCAGCAGTATCTACTAAATAATTTTTAGCACTCCTCAGTGCTTTTGGGGTGTCCTCCCTAATTGTGCATTAATATTTCTGGCTGTCAAAAGTCATATCTGTCAGCAGTATCTACTAAATAATTTTTAGCACTCCTCAGTGCTTTTGGGGTGTCCTCCCTAATTGTGCATTAATATTTCTGGCTGTCAAAAGTCATATCTGTCAGCAGTATCTACT
The DNA here is from genome assembly GCF_038048845.1 of Mixophyes fleayi. Lineage (NCBI taxonomy): Eukaryota > Metazoa > Chordata > Amphibia > Anura > Limnodynastidae > Mixophyes > Mixophyes fleayi. The sequence goes on from NC_134405.1 coordinate 48,848,607, forward strand.
AAATAATTTTTAGCACTCCTCAGTGCTTTTGGGGTGTCCTCCCTAATTGTGCATTAATATTTCTGGCTGTCAAAAGTCATATCTGTCAGCAGTATCTACTAAATAATTTTTAGCACTCCTCAGTGCTTTTGGGGTGTCCTCCCTAATTGTACATTAATATTTCTGGCTGTCAAAAGTCATAACTGTCAGCAGTATCTACTAAATAATTTTTAGCACTCCTCAGTGCTTTTGGGGTGTCCTCCCTAATTGTGCATTAATATTTCTGACTGTCAAAAGTCATATCTGTCAGCAGTATCTACTAAATAATTTTTAGCACTCCTCAGTGCTTTTGGGTTGTCCTCCCTAATTGTGCATTAATATTTCTGGCTGTCAAAAGTCATATCTGTCAGCAGTATCTACCAAATATTTTTTAGCACTCCTCAGTGCTTTTGGGGTGTCCTCCCTAATTGTGCATTAATATTTCTGACTGTCAAAAGTCATATCTGTCAGCAGTATCTACTAAATAATTTTTAGCACTCCTCAGTGCTTTTGGGGTGTCCTCCCTAATTGTGCATTAATATTTCTGGCTGTCAAAAGTCATAACTGTCAGCAGTATCTACTAAATAATTTTTAGCACTCCCCAGTGGTTTGCGCTCAGAATGGATTCAAAGCAGTCCACATATGATCTGAATGAGCAACCAGGTTCTGTCACCAGTCCTGATGTTAGTGTTCCCAGTACGTCATCTGGCCAAGGCGATGTCAAACAACAGAGTGTTTTCAAATTAGTGCAAAAAACAAAAACCAAAAAAAAATTTACTGTATTGAAGCGAAAAAGAAGTGTAACTGAGCAAAAGTTAAGTGACGATAAAAAAAAAATTGCAAGCATGCCATTCTACACACGCAGTGGCAAAGAGAGAATGAGGCCTTCACCTTTGGCTATTAGTGGCAGAGCCCAAAAAGTTACCCAGCCTACAATTGGTGCACAACTACTGTTACGCGTCAAAGCCGAGCTGCAAGATAACAGTGAGGCATTACAGGAGAATATTTGCTCTGATTCACAAATGACAACAATCCCTGTGGAGAGTCCATCCAACAGTGGGATATCTAATCGTGAGCATTCTGCTGATGTGTGCCTTAATAGCCCGAGTGTAGCCGGTGATACCCAAATTGAGGATGCCACTTTGGAATTAGAAGAGGATGAGGGGGAGATTTGTGTAGGCGACGAGGGCGCTAATGAGGATGTTGATGAGGATGAGGTTGTTTGTGTAAGTCCTGCACCAGTGGCAGCAGTTCTGGCCCGTGACAAGAAAAAGGCCATTGTCATGCCTGGGCATAAAACAAAAAAATCCACTTCTTATGTGTGGAATTATTTCTACCCAAATCCAGACAACAATTGTATAGCCATTTGTAGTGTATGTGAAGCCACAGTCAGTCGAGGGAGGGACCTTAACCATCTTGGAACCTCGTCTATGTTACGCCATTTAACGAGAGTTCATGGCAAAGTGTTGGGAAAAGCTGAAAGTTCTTCCCAAAAGAATACAAGCACTCCCTCATCAGCTAAGACCCTCCGCTCAACGACATACCGACGGCTACAAAATACACCCACCACACCATCCTCATCAATATCCTCAGTAGCGCTCGGAGTTAGCCCGGCATCCCACTTAAGGCTGGATGACTCCGGCACTATTATTGATTCCTCTGAAGAAAGCGTTAGTCCTGCTGCTGCTGTTGCTGCTGCTGGGGGTGAATCGTCATCCCAGAGGCAGGTTAATAAAATGAGCAGTCCTACATTTCAGCAATTAACTGTGAAACAATCATTTGCGAGGGGAAGCAAATATGACAGCAGTCACCCAGTCGCCAAGCGAATCCCAGATGCCATGGCTGCAATGTTAGTGTTAGATCTGCGTCCAATCTCCACAATAAACGCAGCTGGTTTTTCACAGTTAATTGAGGTTTTGTGTCCGCGTTACAGAATTCCATCGCGACACCATTTCTCCCGTAAAGCTATTCCACAACTATACCAAAAAGTGTGTAAAAATGTAGAGATTGCGCTGAAAAATGCCATTCTGCCCACTGTTCACTTAACCACAGATATGTGGACAAGTGGAAGTGGCCAAACCAAAGACTATATGACTGTGACAGCCCACTGGGTTGGTCATTCACCTTCACCAGCAGGAACAGCAGCAGCATGTACACCACTACGTAACATTTGTCACAGGCAGGCCACTCTTTGTATCACCGGCTTCACTAACAGGCATACGGCTGACAATTTTTACGCAAACTGAGAGATGTGATTGATGCATGGCTTATACCACTCGGACTCTCCCCAGGGTATGTCATTTCAGATAACGCCAACAATATAGTGCGAGCATTACAGCTGGGTGATTTCCAACATATTCCCTGTTTTGCTCACACCATCAACTTGGTGGTGCAGAGCTTCCTACGAAATAACCGTGAGGTGCAGGAGATGCTTTCGGTGGCCCGTAAAATTTCAGGCCATTTCAGGCATTCAGCCACAGCATGTAGGAGATAACAGCAGCTCCAAGAGCAGTTTAACTTGCCCTGCCACCAACTTAAGCAAGAGGTGGTAACTCGGTGGAATTCCACCCTGTACATGCTTCAGAGGATGGAGGAACAGCGCAAAGCCATCCAAGCATATTGCACAAGTCATGACATTGGGAAAGGAGGGGGGATGTATTTCACTCTTGCACAGTGGGGAATCCTTTCAGTGCTGTGCAAGGTGCTGAAACCATTTGAAGTTGTGACATGTGAGGTCAGTGCAGACTCTGCTGGTTTGAGCCAAGTCATTCCTTTAATTAGACTATTGGAAAAGCAGCTTGAGAAAATGAAGGAGGAGCTGAAAGCAAGCAATTCAGCAAAGTATGTTGGCCTTGTCGATCAAGTACTTAATTCGCTTCACAATGATCCTCGAGTTATTAAGATCTTGAACTCGGATCAGTACGTTTTGGCCACTGTGCTTGATCCAAGGTTTAAAACCTACATTGAGTCTTTACTTGTAAATGAGCGAGATGTGAACTTTTGCAAGGAGCTATTGCTCAGCAAGTTGGCCGCTGAACTGGGCCTCGGCTTGACGACGTGTCCTCCTTCACTTTCTCAAGCTGTTGCTCGTAAAAAATTAAATTTCCAAAAAAGAAGCAGGGAAGACACAGGGGGCAGACCAGAACAATTTAACATCTGGGCTGGTTTGAAGGATTTTTCAAAAAAATGTGTCACTTTGCCCATAACTCCATCCAATATGAGTATAAACATGCAAAGGATGGTGGAGGATTACTTTCAAGAGATAGTTGATATGGAAATGTCAGACAGTCCCTTTCCTTACTGGGAAGAAAAGCAGGCCATTTGGAAACCCATGTACAAACTTGCTTTGCAATACCTAAGCTGCCCACCCTCCAGTGTGTACTCTGAACGAGTGTTCAGCACAGCAGGGAACTTAGTCAGTGATCGCCGTAGAAGGTTACTTCCCAAAAATGTGGAGAAAATGATGTTTATAAAAATGAACTACATCTTCCACGAGGAAGGCCTTCACCATCCAAGACATCCAAGCACTGACTGTTCTCTAATGGCGGATTCAAGCGGCGATGAATTGATAGTCTGTGATGATGACGTACACACTGATGAGGGTGAGGATTAAGCTGAAGATGATGCCGATAACATCTTTTTAAAACTTTCTATGTAAGTGTAGGGTGCAATCTACCCCCAAAGAGGAAAGGGACTTGTGGCATTTCCATATCACATACCATCTTGAAAGGCTGCTGTTAGGGCAATTTATCCTTAAGGGTAGGGTGTCATAGACAGAGTGACCCTAAACTGGCTTTGTCTATTTTTCATAATATTGTACAGTCTATAATGGCTGAATTTTTGGGTATTTTATACAAGTGGAGGGGGGCCTAGAGAGACAGAAACCAAACTGGCTTTTTCCATGTCAATTAATATTGTACAGTCTATAATGGCTGAATTTTTTGGTATTTTATACAAGTGGAGGGGGGCCTTGAGAGACAGAAACCAAACTGGCTTTCTCCATGTCAATTAATATTGTACAGTCTATAATGGCTGAATTTTTGGGTATTTTATACAAGTGGAGGGGGGCCTAGAGAGACAGAAACCAAACTGGCTTTTTCCATGTCAATTAATATTGTACAGTCTATAATGGCTGAATTTTTTGGTATTTTATACAAGTGGAGGGGGGCCTAGAGAGACAGAGTGACCCCAAACTGTCTTTCTCCATGTCAATTAATATTGTACAGTCTATAATGGCTGAATTTTTTAGTATTTTATACAAGTGGAGGGGGGCCTAGAGAGACAGAAACCAAACTGGCTTTCTCCATGTCAATTAATATTGTACAGTCTATAATGGCTGAATTTTTTGGTATTTTATACAAGTGGAGGGGGGCCTTGAGAGACAGAAACCAAACTGGCTTTTTCCATTTCTTTACATATTTAACTATAAGTGTAGGGTGTAATATACATTCAAAGACGATGGCTGCATTGCCAATATGCATAGATGGAGAGGAAGACAATCTGTTTTGTGTGTAGAATAGGCCTACCAACGAAGAATTAAACTGTTTTTTTGGATGATTTATTACCTCAACAATTAGATTACTTGTCTCTAAAACAGTTGGAGCACTAAATTGGGTTAATTTAGGCCCAAAAAACATGGATTTTCCAAAAAAATAGCAAAACAAAACCAAACAAAACCAAAACCAAAACACGCAATGGCGGTTTTGCAAAACCAAAACCAAAACCAAAACACGACGGTAATCCAGATCCAAAACCGAATCCAAAACCAAAACACGGGGGTCAGTGACCATCTCTAACATACTTATATACATACACTGTATACAGGCACATAAAGGAGAATGGAAAAAACACCAGTGACGTGATTACCACAGTTTCCTATATTGGGTAGATGAGTCTCCACCACAGCATCTCTAGTGTCAGAGCATAGCTATGACATCCCACCCTATGGGATTGCATATTAACGCATGGGAAACCAAAAAAAGGTTTAAAAATAATACAAATAAAAAAATACAGATACACAAACATATATTACTATAGCCCAAATATACACTGAACATCTAATAAAGCACACACACATTTAGCAGCTCTATAAAAATTAGAAGAACAAAATAAGAGCTATAGATTAAGTTGAAATCATTTTGTGAAAGTAACTAATGGAAAACCCGGTGACTTCACATGATAGCATTGGGTTTCCATAACCACACTGCAACAAATGTCTTAAACCCCTCCCCACTAAACTTACTATCACTTCACTTGTCCGAATCCTCTTCATAGGCACCTAATCCACTATCTGCACAGGAGAGGGAGCAGTGTGCAGTGCAGTGTGACAGTTGAAAGGTCTCACTGCTGCACTGCTAGAGCCCAACCCCACCCCACCCTGCCCCCTCTGATGTCTCATTCACACTCACAATGAAGACCCAGAGCCAGCTACCAAACACTAGACCCAAGACTACCATCAGAAATTTTGGAGCCCAGTGCAAATGTAACAGAAAAGGCCCCTCCTACATCTACTCTCCCACATGCCACCAGACCTCCCCACATACCCCTCAGACCTCCCCACATGCCCCCCAGACATCACAAAATACTACAAATTCATACATTGGGCTCGCACATCAAATGTTAAGATTATTCTGCGTATTATATCAATGAATTGTGCCAAGTTCTAATGTCATAAGTTTGTTTCAGAGCTGTCTCTAAGTGGAGTCTATAACCTCTTTGTATATAGTATCTCTAATAGAAAGAAATAGGAATGTAGACTGTGTGTATATCATCAAAAAGCATATAACCAAGGGACAGACAATTATAACATATAGGGGTTTAAAGTAATTTAATAACTTAGCAATTTTTCAATTCCATATATCAAATTTCGAATGGAAATGTTCATATTTGCTATGAAAGGCTTAATTATATGATGGTAGATCGTGCAAATATGTCAACCCTGTACTCCTGCTGAATTATCCTTTAGTATGACTTCTCATATGGGTTAGTGAGAATATCACCAACTAGATGTTATATAGTATATATATTATCTGTGCACTGCATAATTAAACAATTGCTTTCTTGCCAGTGCTCGTCTGCCTGCTTTCCATAACACATATAACCAACAATTCACCATTGTCTGAAGTGCCACAGACATACAATTCATGCACATCTACTATATTTTATTATTTTGGACTTGAATAGCGTAACAAGCAGTGCAACTTTTTAGGACGTGGGCTTTATCTGTAAATTATAACTATCAGATATGTAGTGTAATCATACCTGTGTGCAGTCAATTACACTAGTATCTGGGATGTTACCAAAACAACAATGTGAAAAGAGGGCTGGAGCACAACTTCTAAGATAGTGATCAGTTTAAACCCTCTTCCAAAGAAAATTCTACATAGAATTATTTCTCCCCTTTGTAAATTCTCATCTTAAAACTGGTATTATACAGGTAGTGGTATTATAAGATGGTGAACATATAATGAAATGAATAAATTTGAATATACTTTTGTACAGAGAATGTATATAGTGGTAAATGTGAGTGGCGTGTAGGGGTGGGGCTCGGAGAATCACATCACTAAACCCCGTCCCCTAAGCGATCATCACCTTTTTGCCCTATACCAGCAGGGGGTAGGGCCACAATGACATGTGAATCGTGTCACTAAGCCCCGCCACCTCCATTTAATTTACCAAATTGTCCGGGATTCGGGAGGTTGCCCTGCTCTCCAAGGAGTCTGGGAGGATTCCCTGGTATTCGGGGGTCTCCCAGACATTCGGGGAGAGTAGGCAACTATGAGCTTAACACCCTGTCTTGCAACAAAGCTCAAGCCATCACAAGTTTCTGACACTCTCTGTACCTTCCAACCAGATTGTATCCTTTACCTCTTAGTGACCTGCTGGCATCAATAAATAAATGTCTTCAGTGTGGAGCTGTCTAAACAGATTGAACTGTTGGATGAAAAACAGACCGTCCTCTATTGCTTGAATTCACACAAATCCTTAGATGAACGGGGTGCAGCTTGTGTCATTTGTGTGTGTTCCACTGTGGAATGCACTGTTACCTGATAAGGATGCCTAGTAGGGTCAAAATAGATTACTGTGTGCCTGTTACAATGCATTTCGTTGGGAACACTAGCAGTTTTGGCTGCTGTGGGCAAAAAGTCCTCTAACCAGTCCAGACCCCTTTACACCTGTCCCCACCGTAACCCTCAGATGGCGGCCCTGACTAGATCCGCCTCCACCCCAGCCCCCCCCCCTCCCCTCTCACTCCCCTCTATAATATTTTTTTTTCACACAATGAGCATTAGTGCCCTGAAGCCTGTGCCTCAAATGTTTGCAAGCACTATACTTGCATGCAAATTATTGAGCAACTTCAAGGACAAGTTTAGAAAAGTGCCTGTATAACCTACTGTCACATACCGGAATGCTTCGAGCACTGGTCTAACAACTGTCCTAGTTGTGGTAGGGCAGTCCTGATTTAATTGATTTTCCTGCTTATGTCCTGCTCTGCTCATGAATGGGTAATTGCATTGTCCATCTATTTGAAGGGGATGGGAGGTTGTTGGATAGCAGCCTAGTACTGTCTAAAATGATAGTCATGCCACTGCTGGTCATGTCCACTCTGTAAACCCCTCTCTAGAAATCCTGCATTTGCCCCTCCACAGTGTCACTCACCGGACCGTGAGTGCCTCTGCGCTGGTGTGTGGTTCTCTATCCTTCCTGCCGGCGCCTGTCCTGAGCCGCGGCCGTCCGCCATCTTGATGGACTGCGCATGCGCAGGATCCATGAACTCTTATGACCTTGCTTTTAACCTAATTGGTGGATCAATCACCTCTCCCTATATAAGGCACCTGTGGCCATTGTATCGTGGTCTGATCTAGAGTCTCATTCCCTGTGAGTCTCTGAAGGTGTCTCCTGTGTCCTGCTCGTATCTTCAGTTTCCTGCTGGATTACCTGCTCTGCTCACCTGCGGTTCCCATACCCGCTACAGTCTCTCAGCTCTCCTGCTGTGCCTGCATATCCTCGTTGGACAAGTTTCTCTACTCAGCAGCGGTATGCATACTTGTTATTGACTATCAGTTGTTATCCTGCATATCCGCTTTGGACAAGCCTCTCTACTCAGCAGCGATATACATACCAGCTATAGACTATTAGCTGTGACGCTGCATATCTGTTTGGGACTAGCTCCTCTGCTCTCCAATTGTATTTATACAGTTATAGACTCTTATCACTCCTCCACTTATCCGCACCTGGACAAGTCCTCACCTCCTCGCAGTGGTACAACTTGCTATACGTAGACCACTGACTCTCCCACTACCTACCTGCACCTGGACAAGTCTTCCCTTCACAGCAGTGGTACAGCTTGCTATATGCAGACCACTGACTCTCCCGCTACCTACCTGCACCTGGACAAGTCTTCTCATCACAGCAGTGGTACAACTTGCTATACGCAGACCACTGACTCTCCCGCTACCTACCTGCACCTGGACAAGTCTTCTCATCACAGCAGTGGTACAACTTGCTATCCGCAGACCACTGACTCTCCCGTTACCTCCCTTCACCTGTTCACGTCCACTCTGCTCTCCTTGGTTGAGACCTGCCTGTCCACTACAGCTGCAAGTCGCTGACTCTCCTACCAGTACAGCTGCAAGTCACTGAGTCTCCTACCAGTATAGCTGCAAGTCACTGACTCTCATCTATTCCATTGGCATTCTCTCTCCATCTGCTGTTATATACGTTCCTACTATTCTCCCTACTGCCCAGAGGACCGCTGTGTAAACCCCGCCCCTCTGGTAAGCATTATCAACTGGTGAATCCTGGGCAGAACTCCTAGTGCCCGTGACACACAGGTTCACAGCAGCTGATAGTATTAGTACCTGAAGGTCAGACTATCACCAACACCAGAGAGACAGTGAGCAGGGCCGCCATCAGGGGGGTACAGGGGGTACTGTTGTACCGGGCCCGGTACAATAGCGCAACACATACCGTATTTCCCCATGTATAAGACACACGGGGGGCTCGTACTGGGCCCCATGATTTCTGAAGGCGGCCCTGGGCATCACTGTATACCATGGGGAACAGTATTGCTTCATACAACACATGACACATATCCCAAATGCAGAGACACCAAACGTAATAATCGTAAATAAAAATATATATTTTTTTTGTTTAAAATGTAATCTTTTTTCGTAATGTAATCTTTTTGAGCCATTGTTCCACTTTTCCCTTTTCATCTATCTTTATTTATTAATTTTAATTCTAACTTTTTCTCTATTCTTTCTTCTATCTTTATATCCCCTTTAAAAAAAAAATTGTTTTCTTGTGGACAGAGGAAGGACCTTATCCTATTTCTGCTTATTAAACTAATTTCAGAAGAATAGCTACACTATTATTATTTGGTGTTTTGCAGAAAGTATCTGTACGTTTATCACACAAACATGGAAATATGTAGCTACTGATCAGTACTATGCTACTTACTTTTTTCTTCTCTCATGTTATTGTCAGTTTGAAACATTTAAAACATTTCTACTTTTCTTATACCCTTTTTTATCTCAATGTCTCAAATAACATGATCATGTCCTTAAATCACCTTTGCATACCCACTTCCTCTTTCACAGAATTAGAGAAAAAGGATGGTGCAGAGAGGGTACATCAGTCAGTAGTACAGGGCACACTGTACACATCACAGCGGCTGTGCAGAGAGGACATATTTATCAAAGACTAAGGAAGGACAGATAAGAAACAAATAAGATATAAAGGTAAAACATCATACAATAGAATGAAGAAAGATGAGGGTACAATAGGTACAAGCACAAGTGCACATACTCAGGTATACAGAATCAGGTAAATAGAGGGTACATAAACATATTGTGTATCACAAAGGAAGCACATAAAGTCAGTATAAGAAGTGTACACAGAGCATAGAACATAGGGGAAAGCAGTGCACAGTGTAAAGGGGAAGCTCACAGCGGGGCTGAGGAAACTACTTATGAGAATTAAATCATATAAACATATTACAAGTAGCACATAGATTAGAGAACAAGTAATACCAATTCACCTGGATACGCTGGAGAGAAGTAGAGAGAAAATATGCAACTCTGGAGGAAAATCAGTATTTCCTTGATGATTCTTTGGATGTCTGGTAATACTCTATGTCTGTCTGTCTATAACTGATGTTTTTGGGGATCCTAACAATAAAGCAGTGTAATGGTTTATGAACTCGATGGTCTCTATCAGGGATGTAATATAATAAACACTGGGAGAAAAGGACCAGGGCATTCAGGTGATTACTAGTTGGGGAGGAGTAATGCTGTAGTGTTTTCTAGTAGGAATGGGATAATGTACCCTGCTCGTGTCTAATATGGAAAAGGTAATAAAGTCTGATGAAGCATCGGTTTTATACTAGAAGAGACACAGGGTAATAATAAATAATGAATGACGTCATAAATGAACATCAGCACAGACACAGGTGAACCACAGTTCTTGCAATGACTGATAATGTTGCTAGACACAGAAGCTTGAAACATTGAATCTAAGTGACTTCCCACACACTCTGCAGCCCAAAACTATCACCTCGCTCTCTTTGTAATCACGTCCTTGTCCCTTATCCCAAATGCAACCGAACTGTCTGAATATACTTAGTTTTTTTGTCCATTAACACTTGTGTTTTGCTTATTTTATCTCTGGGTACCAGAAGGCTAATTACACAGGCAGTGTAATACAGTAAAACAGGAATGCTGGTCCTGTTGTGTCACCTGCTTTTAGCGAGTCACCCCAGCTACTTGGTAAAAAATCCAATTAATGGTTCGGGTTTGGGCTCTCATTAGCCCTCCAGTAGCCTCAGAATACAAAACCTCAATCTGACCAGCTTGGAACCTTGACTCTCAGACTTGATCCAGCAGCAGATTGACAAATTTCCCTCTAGACGGTCTTTGTGGCAGAATTAGGAGTGTGTAGGGACATACTACAACTCCAGGGGGAGCTCTCTTATGAATTAAATTAGTTCATTTATATATTTATACATGTTCCTGGGTTATGTTATTACCTATGCCAGTTCTAAACTATTAATTAATTAGCAGCCTCCTGAGGCTGATTGTAATTATTTATTCTGATTATACTCCCCACCTTTATAAGACTGTCCCATCTCCATCCCAATTACCCTCTCCAGCCCAAATGCCCTCTGCTTTCCTAAACCCTCTGCTGCCCAAATGTACTCTTTGGCCCTACCATCCTCTGCTGTACCACCACCCTCTGCTGTCCCACTATCCTCTGCTTCTTTCCCACTGTTGCTTACCACATCACAAATAACCAGAAGTCAGGTCAAGGCAAAATGGACCTCAAATGTTGGCCCAAGGGGCAAATGGGCCCTTGAAAAAAATGTTTTTTTTTGCATGTGTGGTTTGGCTTTGGTAATTTAGATGTTTGTATTAATATTCATTTGATTATTTTTTTTTTAAAGAAGTATCCTTGTGTTTTTGACCATTTACTTTAAGTATTACATTTGAAATAAAGGACAAAGGGTACTTACATGAAAAGTATGAGGAAATCACATACTATTTACAGCCCAAATAATTGAGAATCTGGAGGAGTAGCCTCTTCCACCCATGGAACCCCACTTCAGATAGCGATGTTATGAAATCCCACACACAGATCAATTATATTGCATACAATATTGGGCACATACATAGGAGTTTCCGCCAGACCGGTCAAAGGAAATTAATCTGGCCCTTAAAAGTCAGCTTGATAACAGATTTGGTGAATGCATGCACTGAATTGTATGCAACTTCTAGCTCCGTGTGTGGATTTAAAATGGGAGTGAGGAGCCAATGGCGGAATGGTAGATGTCTCACATAAAGAGTAACAAGAAAGAAAACATATATATATTAGTAATGACTACCAAAACATATAACCAATTAAGGAGTTTCATAAATGATATGGTGAATTTTTAATGGTACAATATTTGACAACTGATTTCAGAATGATTTTTCAGCCCTCCCTCCGCATAAATATATACGAGTCAGCTAGTTTGATTGAGAAGGGCAGCATTACGGCACAGAGCATATAAGTAAAAAAGGTTAAGAAAGCCCTGCTCTTGGCTACCGATAAATGCTCAGGCAATGAATTGTGTGTGTACTGCTTAGTGTTTTTTAATATGGGTGCAGGCTACCTTTTTCTATTTACCTTCATAAATGTTTAACTCTATTCAGTCATACCGCTGTCCATCCAATGACCTCTGGATGTTATTGTAGTTTCACTGTTTATGTTGGATACCCTGACTACACCCCTTCTTGGGGATCAATCTCGGGCAGTCCCCTTTACTTGGGGTTGGATGAAGCATCCCCCGGGGGAATCATTTTTCAGTCCTCCCTCCCCATAAATATTTACGAGGACCCTGGTTGGATTCAGAAGGGCAGCATTATGGCAAAGAGCATATAAGTAAAACAAGGTTAGGAAAGCCCTGCTGTGAGGAAACGGGGTGCTGCTGGACTGAGAACTTTGTATTCATCACCTGTTTCTCACGGTTTAATGTACTTTTTAATCATTGGCCTAGTCTAACTATATACACCAGAGAATCAGTGTATTATGTGTATTTTTATTTCATGTTATTAGGTACATTTTGACTTTGCTTTTACCTGCAATATTGTATGTAGTATAAATATAAAGAATATAGCCATACTGTGTGAAAATAAGAGGACAGCAGCAGTCATTTTGCTAGTGTTAGGTAATGTAATTACCATTTGTCTCAAATGTCCATTGTTATGAGGGGCAGCTTAGATTTGGTTTGTAATCAGAACAATGTCTGAGGTAACTAGCTGGCAACCCATGTTAATTAGCTAGGTAAACAGGTAATCTCAGAGGTAATGAGATTAGAACTTCTAAATTATATGCAATGTGCCTCCACAGTAATATATTGGGTGAAATAGCATTGGGAAATGTATCAATATGTATTGATATAAATGTTATTGTATCAAAATGTATCACAGATTCAGATGGCGTAACACTGCTGATACAATGTGTCAAAAGTGTTATTGTTTCAGGTAAGCGTGCAGTGTCATTCCCTGCTGTAATATTGTAACCCCATGTTTAGTGTATCCAGCCAAAATAGCTAATTGAGTTAAGCCATTCTATTGTATAATCAAGGTAACAGGGACAGTATGTCTAGCAGCTAAAGAGTCCCTGCTGTAAGGGGGAAGTTTGAGACATTTGACCCTACTTCCTCTGTATACAGGGAAGAATATAGGGAGAGCAGAATGTCAAGGGGGCTATTCTAGTTTGGAGGATCCTGGTGTACAAGACATCAGTGAAAAGGACTCTAGGCCAGTCATCATGGTGCCTTTGGAAGGAACCCTACCAGGACAGGGTCAGTGTGAGCCAGTAACCCAGGCTGGGCTACACCATACTGTTTTGCTAATCGGTAGTGGTAATATTGCGGGAGGATAAGACTTTGAAAGAGACCAAGATTATTACTTTGGAGTGCTGACTGCAAGAGGCTGCTGGAGGAACGTGTTGTGCTGTCATAATAAAGTCTTATTTTGGATATATTCTGGTCTATTCGAGTGAGTTGAATCCCACAGAGGGTAACTGCCATTACAGCTAAGGGTGCTATCCTCACACCTGCTCTTGGATACAAATTAAGTCTCTGTCCATCAAAAAATGTGCTGTGTGTGTGGTCTTTGAAATTTTTTACTATGGGTATAGGCCACCTTAGTCTCTCACTATCATAATTTTTTTATATAGCGACAAGGTAATGAAAGCACTGCTCTTGGCTATTGATGAATGCACTGGCAATGTAGTGTGTACAGTCATGGCCAAAAGTTTTGATGAATGACACTAAGTATTGGTTTTCACAAAGTTTGCTGCTTCAGTGTTTTTAGACCTCTTTGTTAGATGTTGCTATGGTATACTGAAGTAAAATTACAAGCAATTCATAAGTGTCAAAGGCTTTTATTGACAATTACATGAGTTTATGCAAAGAGTCAATATTTGCAGTGTTGACCCTTCATTTCGAAGACCTCAGCAATTCGCCCTGGAATGCTGTCAATTAACTTCTGGGCCACATTCTGACTGATGGCCACCCATTCTTGCCTAATCAATGCTTAGAGTTTGCCAGAATTTGTGGGGTTTTGTTTGTCCACCCACCTCTTGAGGATTGACCACAAGTTCTGAATGGGATTAAGGTCTGGGGAGTTTCCTGGCCATGGACCCAAAATTTCGATGTTTTGATCCCAGAGACACTTAATTATAAATTTTGCCTGATGGCAAGGTGCTCCATTATAAGGTAAAAGGCATTGTTCATCACCAAACAGTTCTTGGATGGTTGGAAGAAGTTGCTCTTAGAGGATATTTTGGTGCCATTCTTTATTCATGGCTGTGTTGTTAGGCAAAATTGTGAGTGAGCCCACTCCCTTGGCTGAGAAGCAACCCTACACATGAATGGTCTCAGGATACATTACTGTTGGCATGACACAGGACTGATGGTAGCGCTCACCTTTCCTTCTCCGGACAAGCTTTTTTTTCAGATGCCCAAAACATAATGAAAGATAATTCATCAGAGAAAATTACTTTACCCCAATCCTCAGAAGTCCAATCCCTGTACCTTTTGCAGAATATCTGTCTGTCCCTGATTTTTTTCCTGGAGAGACTTGGCTTCTTTGCTGGCCTTCTTGACACCAGGCCATCCTCCATATGCACTCACACCTGCCTGCTGCCATTCCTGAGCAAGATCTGCACTGGTGGTGCCCCGATCCAGCAGCTGAATCAACTTTAGAAGACAGTACGGGCGCTAGGTGGATGTTCTTGGGCGCCCAGAAGCCTTCTTCATAACTGTTGAACCTTCCTCCTTGAAGTTCTTGATGATCTGATAAATGGTTGATTTAGGTGAAATCTTACTAGCAGCAATATCCTTGCCTGTGAAGCCCCTTTTGTGCAAATGATGACTGCACGTGTTTCCTTGTAGATAACTATGGTTAACACCACCCTCCTTTTAAACCTTCCAATCTGTTATTCTAACTCAATCAGCATGACAGAGTGATCTCCAGCCTTGTCCTCGTCAACACTCTCACCTGTGTTAATGAGAGGATCACTGACCTGATGTCAGCTGGTTCTTTTGTGGCAGGGCCTCCAGGATTTCTGCAACATAAGTCTCAAGTTGGGTGGCTTCCACTGCTGGGACCTCTGCTATTTCCATCCTGCCCGCATCATTGAGTAGGCACAGGTTCCATTTGCATAGTTTTTCCACAAGTTGTGGCTTGAAGTCATCCTGGGTAGTGGCAATTTCCCTTTCCCGGCATAATCTGCGTCTGCAAAAGATCTGCGTCTCTCATCCACCCTCATTACATCCTCCCATTCCCGGTTACAGGACTTTTTTCGGGCTGCACCCACTCTATGGAACTCTCTCCCTCGCACAATAAGACTCTCCTCTGGTCTACAAACTTTCAAGCGTTCTCTGAAAACCTACCTATTCAGACAAGCTTATAATATTCCTCAACCACCATCTTAACCTCACTACCTTTAGCCTGTTACACAATTTCACAGAAGACAACTACCCCCGGACCAACATTGTTGTGTGACAGGATCATTTAGCTTATGAGTCACCTTACCTTTGCAGTCTGGCTGGGCCAAGATGCAAAATGTATACTTAACCTCATGTGTCAATCTCCCGTTGTCCCATAGATTGTAAGCTTGGGGGCAGGGCCTTCTCACCTCTTTGTCTGTTTTACCCAGTTTGTTTATTAGTTTATTATGTTTGTCCCCAATTGTAAAGCGCTACGGAATATGTTGGCGCTATATAAATAAATGATGATGATGATGATGATGATGATAATCCCCGGAGTTCATCCAGTTTTAGAGAGTGATAGTTATTCATGGCTGACGTGTCTTGTAACTCCTCTGATAGGTTTCCTCTGGGTGCTGTGTAGCCTGTGCTGTGCTGTACCTACAAGGCTCTTGGACCGCATCCGCTTACGTCCTCTGCAGCCTTCCCAGTTCTTGCGACATCGGGCTGAGTGACACCACTGCTTGCCACCCTTTGTGAGAGAACGGGGTCTACCAAGGCTGAACAGCCTACCGAGTTCCCCTGTTCGTGGGTAAATACTTACACCCAGCCCAGGCAGATATTCAACTTAAACAATGGTAGCTTTTATTAATGGAACAGCAACAACAGGCACAAAACCAACATATGTACTGGAGTAACAATTGCAGGTAGGCACAATGAACACGAGAGTACTACATACAATACAATACCGGTCCTATTATGGCCACCTTGAGAAATCCAACTATAGGCTTAGGCTTTACTGGGAGTGCAAAGCCCCAGTATCTGCCAGTAGGGCAGTGGCCCGGCTCCACTGTCACCTTGCTTTTGGCGAGCACACAGATTCACAAGACCATGGGTAACTTATCCAAAGGAAGAGGAACAAGGGTCCTCGCAGTCCTTCTCCAGTCTCCATCCTTAATGAGCTGGCAGGCACCATACCTCCAACCCCAGCCTGATCTTTCCTCAACACAGTATGGCAATATTCTTTATATTTCTAATACATACAATATTGCAGGTTATAGCAATGGCAAAATGTACCGAATAGCATGAAATAATAATACACATAATACACCGATGCTGTGGTGTATATACTTAGACTGGGCCAAGAATTGAAAAGTACATTAAGCTGTGAGATACGGGTGATGAATAAAAAGTTCTCAGTCCAGTAGCACCCCATCTCCTGACAAAATATATATATATATATATATATATATATATATATATATATATATATATATATATATATATATATAAACAAAAACAGACATAGATCCTCTGCACTCACCATGTACAGACTGGGGTGCAAGAGGGGGTTGCCCACATTGTATAGACAGAAAAACAGGGATACTCTGCACTCTCCAAACACATAATTAATGCTGTACTAAATACTGTTCTATAATAAAAACAGGGAATGTTGCAATATATGTTAAGCTGACCAACTCACGCCAAAGTCTTCCCAATCTGGTCAGTCCTAACAGATTGGACTGACCAGATTGGCAAGACTTTGGCATGAGTTGGTCAGCTTAACATATATTGCAATATATGGAACTAACATTCCCTGTTTTTATTATAGAACAGTATTTAGTACAGCATTAATTATGTGTTTGGAGAGTGCAGAGTATCCCTGTTTTTATATATATATATATATATATATATATATATATATATATATATATAATCTTTATATATCTTATATATAAATTAATGTTGCCGATGATAGATAAAGGTGGCCGGCACCCATACCAAAAACTTCAAAGACTAGCACTATACACTTCTCGATGGGCAGAGCATTCATCATTAACCCAGAGCGGAGCTTTACAATACTTTACCGATATATAAATAAATGTTGCTAATGATAGATGAAGGTGACCTGTACCCATACTACAAAAATTCAAAGACTACACACACATTACAATTTGATCGTTACAGGGCATCCATCATAGACATTGAAGCTACAGTAACAGGCAGAGGTCATTGGATGGACAGTCTTATGCATGGAGTTAGACATTTATAAAAGTAAGCAGAAGAAGGTGGCCTGCACCCATACTAAAAACTTCAAACACTAGTACTATGCACTTCTCGAAGGGCCGAGTATTAATCTGTAGTCAAGAGTGGACCTTTCACATCTAGTTTTAGTTATATGCTACGAGTAAAGTAGATCTTTGCCATAATGCTGCCCTTCTGAATCAAACTAGGTCATTCGGACTGCCGAGACTTGCAGTGGAGGTGATCCCCAAGACCCATGTATATAAATTTGGAATGTATATAAATAATATTTATATGTTCTATTAGTTAAGTGTGAGAAATATGTAAAACAGATGGTTAAGATAGGCCAATAGTTGCCCTTCACACACAAGTAAGTATGTATAATACTCTATAATACTCACATTGATGCAGATTTGGTTGCCAAAAACATGTTTTGACAATGCAATTGAATGTCTGAGAAATTAAGAGGACAGCATTTAGCACTGACAAAGAATGCAAGTAGAGATGGAGATATGATGACTGACGATTTATTCAATATGATGGAGTTAGAGAACCGTATAGACTGATTAATTATTTTTGGAATTGAATGGAGGATAGCAAATGCAATGATGACAAAATTACAGAATCCTTCAGACTTTGGCAAAATTGGTTATCCCCAAGAAGGGGTGTAGTCTTTCTGACCCCAGATTTTGCACTGAATAATCGTAAAGGATTATATGCTGGGACTAGTGGTGTAATGGCAATTTGACCTTCCACTGTTTGGTTTTGCTATTAGTTGTTAGCTAACTCGCATTGCTGTCTCCGCCACCATTTGACCTCTTGCCAAATTTACATTGGTGTCCTGTGGTTATTTATTTATACAATTACAGTAATAGTAATTCTGAACATGCAATGGCGGTTTGGGTGTAATGAAAGGGAGATATCAACAATTGCAGTTTAATTATTCTTTGAATTGAATTAGAGAAAGCAAATGCAATGATGGCAAAGTTACAAAATCCATCATTAAGACAGCTCGCTGCAGACTTTGACCAAAATTGGTGAAAATTGGGACAGTTATGAAGGGATCATAAGAAAATAGACTGGAATTGAATTCTAATGCTATAAATTGTAATATTGGAGCAATAACAGCCCAAAATGACATTATTTTACCTATTTTCACAGTTTTAAATTAAATCCAGATCTAAAACCATTTCTAGTATAATACATAATATATATATATATATATATATATATATATATATATATATATATGCTGTGACTTGTGTTAAATAAAGTACATCCAAACAACAATTTTTAATATTGCCAAAGTTCAACCGCATTTCACTTGTGTCAGATTTGCTTCTAGGTCCTAATCATGCCCTAATCACTCATCTTAAATTGACAATGTTGTTGTGACTTATAATGTAATGTAGATGAACGTGTTTATTCTATATGATACTATGTTTATGGTTTGCTTTTTTACCTTGTGTGATTTCCACATATCATAGTTTCCTTTGTTATATAGAATTTTTGAATCTTTCTGTTTTCATCACAGATACCGACATGAGCATGACGGCTCCGGAGGTCTTATGCCCAAGAAAACCCACAAGTACGTATCATTGTTTCATATTGAGGAAAATGGGACAAACTCTCTGTGATATCTCTCTCCCAAGGAAGTAATAGACTACCTGGTGATTGTATCATTTCCATTACATCATTACTGTGCTAATGTGTAGATAGTATACATCATTTTAATTATATGGCGGCATACAAGGGAAGGACAATCATTTTTCAATGAATCAAGGTCTGTGTATATCCTAGGTGGCACATGTAAGACGCCTCTTATCTGTTAATATTACAAAGTAAAAACTAGACATTATGGGCCTGAGTCATTAAGGAGAGCAAAGCATAAAAAAAGAAGTAACTTTTCATCTGGGCAAAACCATGTTGCATTGGAGGGGGAGGTAAATTTAAAATGTGAGGACAGATTTATAATTGTAGTAGGGCATGCCCTAGATCAACTTTTAATGTCAGTGTAAAATGAAAGAGATCAAGTATTTGTGTCCTACATGAAAAAACAGCCAGTATTTTCCTTACATGCAAAATAATAATAAACTAATTTGCACCCCTTGCATTGTAACATGCTTTGTCCTGGAGAACATTTACTCCTTTTTTTTCCTTACTTTCCTTAATGACTCAGGCCCTATAAGAATTAGATTTTATGTGTCATTTTATATGTTACTGGAAGGAAGCACATTATTAATGGTTGGTGATCTCATTGTTTTCTTCCTCTAGACCTCTTTCTCCTACCACAAGATGTATAAAATGAATAAATTGCAATAATTCAAACAATGGTTAATTATTTATAACATTAAAATAATGTAAATAAATATTCATCACAAGGATAAATGTTTATAGTGCTTAAGTAATTGCCTCTCTAAGCCCGGGCCTGTGTAGCCTACCTGAATATTTTTTTACAGTAAATATAGTAAAATATAAACTGGATCAAGTTTAAAAAGTGCAGGGATGTTACATTGTTTAACACCCATAAACATTTTCTTTTTAGAAAAGGGGGAAAATGAAATGTTAAACAATGCACTGATTTACATTCTAATGTATTTAGCTGTATTATTATAGAATCATCAGACACATACATCACCGGGCTTTGTGTCTATGCAGTAATACATGTGCATTTGTATGTGGGATACAGTTACACAAAAAAACACATTGAAGACTGTTAGTTCAAACTGGTTTATTAAATAACAATGCATGTAGATTCCTAACTGTATGTACCATTGCAGCACAGCAATAAAGTAGTGTCCCTGAATAAAATTCTCTAATGTTCATCTACAAGGCTGGGAAATTACACAAATGTACTGTGTATAAAAAAGTTACATCCTCACTTTCCAATTTGGAAATTCCCCCAATGTAAAATACACTACATGACCATATGCAAAATAGTGGTCCAAGATGTGAAGGTGCATGCCTGGAAACTGTAAAACATCACTCTCCTGGTCCTGATTATTATTATTATTATTATTATTATTATTATTATTATTTATAATATTCTTATTATTTTATTGTATTGCCTATATCACTTTTATACCACTACCTTAGCTAATTACAACTTTGACTTAATTTCATATATCTTATTTATATATTTGGATGTTTTTATTACATTGGTATTTGTGCACATAAAAATGCACTTTTCCACATTGAATGTGTTTGGATATTGCAGTAGAAGTCCTACTGAAAGTAAAGGCCAACACCCAATCTCCTCCACTTGGTTTTTTGCAGACCCAATACCACTTCAGGTTTCAGCATGTGTTAAACGGGTTTGTGCGGGTTACATATTGTGACAGGAGGACCCTGTGCTACAGGTATCCCTGCTATAGTGGGACCAGTCCAGCTAGCCTGATGCTGGCTGTAGCTGTCCCCCCACATTAGCTGTAAGCAGGCCAGGCTATGAGAACTAGTGCTGATTTCATTTGGGGAGGATGAACACATTATTTTTTATTTGTATTCATTTTTTTATTTTTTATTATGTGCTTGTAAAGATGCATGATGATGATGATGATACATCAGCCTACTAACAGGGATATCTGGTAATTCGTCCTACTCAGAATAGGCCGCATCTCCATGGGCTATGTCACATACAGTACATCAGTTGCACTTGCACGCCCCGATCCACAGTGTAGGGAACCACAAGTGGTACTGACTCAAAGCTGTAAATACCACAATTTGCTATGCATGCACAATAATACAGAATTTTATGTACGAGAGCTAGACTTAAACATAGCTCTATGACAGGCCAAAAAGAAAAACAATGGATATGTAAATAAATGAAAAGCTAGGTATATTAAAATATAGCTTAATACAATAGTCATCAAATAGTAATTAAATACTGCAGTGATTTTATTACTTTGCCATAAAATTGCCATAAAATTACTACTTACGTACTAAGGTATAAAGCTTAACCTACTGTGACATATAAGATCATGGAGAATGGCAATACTGGTTTTATTTGTATTTATTTTTTTATTCCGTGCATAAATAATTTGTTATTTATACATTAGAATCATTTACACATTGGTTTGATAGGGTCTGAATCATTTCCATGTATTTATTTTATACAGATGGGATGTAATCAGGGGCATAGAAAAAAAATTATTGGGGAGCAAAAGGCCAAGGACTACTATAGGGCTTGGAGCACCTTTTTCTCGTGTTTGGTGTCTTGTTTTAAGACAATTGTAACAGCGACTGTAGATATCCTCCACTCTGATCACCTCTTTCCACTCCAGAATCCAAGACTTCTCCCGCGCTACCCCCCTTCACTGGAACGACCTCCCTCGCTCCATCCGTCTCTCACCTAATCTGTGCTCCTTCAAGCGGGCACTTAAAACTCACCTGTTCCTCAAGGCCTACCAACCATCCACTTCACCTCTCATCTCTTCTGTTTCTCCCCTGGCCTCTTTTTTCTCTCCCTTTTGCTTCACTGGCTCCCTTCTGTGCCTGATTTGTTTACCCTCCCTTAGGATGTAAGCTCGTATGAGCAGGGCCCCCCTTCCTTTCTGTCTCCATACCTGTTCTTCCGCTCCGTCTCTACTGTATTTGCCTGCCTGGAGTTTCTGAAGTACTGGTACTTTGTGTTTATTGTTCTGTACTGTTTTACACTATATAGTCTACTGTTCGTACTGTGTACAGCACTGCGGAAACCTTGTGGCACCTTACAAATAAATGATAATAATAATAGACATACAAAGACTCACAATCCTAAGTTAATTTTTGTCAGGGTTTCAGGTGTTGGCCAACTCCAGTTTCATTGTTTAATTTACAATAAAAAATTATTTATACATTATTAAATAAATATTATTATTAATATTAACTACCAATTAGTACAATAGCTGTTAGAAAGATAGATAAATAAAATTGTTAAAAATTTACATTATTCATAGTCCTTAACCTACCGTATTTTTCGCTCCATAAGACGCACTTTTTCCCCAAAAAAAAGCGGGGAAAAAAATGTGTGCGTCTTATGGAGTGAATACTGCAGAAACTCTCCGTTGAAACACTATTTTGATTCAATCCGGCACCCTTAGACCGGAAGTGGAGAGATTTGCGTTCCACTGTGGAACGCAGTGTATCTGCAGATCTCCGTTTTGACGAGCTTGAACGCTGTGATCATCCCGCCCGTTCTGAAGGAGGACACTCGATCCCGGTCTTCTTTTGCCAGGCTGCATTCTCACGCATCTACAATCATATTTAGCGTGAGTCCATGTTTGACATTTACACCGGGAACACAGTCTTATTTTCTGATGCATTTGTATGAGTTTTTATGTTTTTATTTGTGTATCTCTGGTCTGTATGGCCATTTTGTTCAGCCATTAAATTTTAGATTATTACCTTTCCCTATTTCCAGTCATTTATAGGACATTTCCATTATCCCCCACTCTGTTACTATTCTAGTATCATTTTCATTCGTGTTGCATTTTTGATTATTGCATCCTATCCATCTGATTTAGTTTATAGTTTTTTTTCATATTGCAAACCCGCTGACTGCCACCCCCCCCCCCCCCTTTTCTCTTTCCCTTTCCTTTTGAGGTTTTATCCCAAGCAAGTGTGGACATATTGAGACTTTCTGATTTGAGCTCCAACTGCCATTTGAGAGACCTATTCACATTCATGTGAACCACCAGCCTTTATATTGCTATGTGTGTGTAATCATACGAAAGCTTTATTATCATCTTTTTTGTGCCAATACCCACTGTCAATATATATTTATTAAATATTTTATTACACTATTTGGTTCAGAATACTAGGTGCGTCTTATGGTCAGGTGCGTCTTATGGTCAGGTGCGTTTTATGGAGCGAAAAATACGGTAGTTTAAATTCAGATTTCGTTGACAGACCAATCTCATATGATTGGGAGAATTTTTAAATCTATAGTCACTGCCTCACTGGTTATGGTATGTGCTATAAATTAAAATTGCTTTATATCATGTTTGTTACTGGACGCACTTCAAGAAATTCAAGGTAAATGTAAAGTGAATAGTTGTTCATCATCAATACAGGTTGTTCACTTAGAGTTTTTTTTAAATAAACAAATCAATCAGTATTAAATCTATACTAAAGCAATCTATAGTAAAGAACATTTGGTAGTTATACTGAGACAATCTATAATTTAAAAAAGTTTCACAAGTTTAGAACAGATACATGGGGTATATTTACTAAACTATGGGTTTGAAAAAGTGGACATGTTACCTATAGCAACCAACCAGATTCTAGATGTCATTTTGTAGAGTGCACTAAATAATAGACAGCTAGAATCTGGTTGCTATAGGCAACATCTACACTTGTTCAAACCTGCAGTTTGGGGGCAGAACACAGTCTTTGCCCCCCCAACAGAAATCACTGGGGGGGCAACTGTTCCCTCTGCCCGCCGGTTCCTAAAACCCCTGTATGTAATAGCCTGATTACATACATGATATGATTATAGCTATGAGAGGAAATGCTGGGTGCCGTGATTCGCTTTTATTTAAGTTAAAGACATAATTTTGGATACGGAGAGTTGCTGCAATTTAAGTACATATAGGGCCTGATTTTTTTTTATTTTACTGTTTTATCATTAATATCTACATTATTAACAAGTGATATTAATTCAATATTTTTTTCCTGTGCGCTCATTTGAGAATTTATAATCCATATAGGTAACCTGCAGTGTCTTGTGAAGTAGAGTACATCAGACCTATCCCGAATTCACCAGCGCACCTATCTTCAGGTCCATGATGGATTTGGATGTGCGCAAAGCTGAAATACGCGCGTTTTAAACCTAACGCAGGTTGCGCTCTATATGGTGCCTTGATGAATCAGGCCCGTATTGTTTGGTGGGGCTGTCACATGAATATATACACATGCATGATGTTATTCCCTGTCCCAATATATTACTTTGTCATCCTACAGATGGAACAGAGTGTGGTGATAATGTGTTGTGCCCAGTACATGAAGACTGTAGTGATATAACAAACTGTCACTGTATGAATGGATACAGTAAATATCCTGATGGAAATACATTCACATGTGATGGTGAGTTAATGTATGTAGCAACAGGCACAATGGTTATGGTGAGAGCAGGTTATATGAAACAAATACTGGTAAATACCATACAACAACAATTAAATGAATAAAAATCAACCAATGTAGTTTATTTCAAACTTTTTGGAGGTAATGAAGAGAAAAAAGAACCATTTTAATTGGTAAAACCAGAAGGGACTGATAATTCATTATGGAATACAAGGAATGAAGCTAAATGTGTAAAAAGGAAATTAGATCAGCAAAGATTGAAGATGAAAGACGGTTTGCAAAATATACATAAGTTCAAGTAAATAAACATCAAGAGAAATAACACTGATAATATTAGGCTGATAAATGATAAAGTAGGAAAACTAATTGCAGAAGATAAGATAACAATGTATCTGACTGTCACTATTGTGGTCAGGGGGATGTTTCCCTGAGAGGCTAAATGTACAACGGTCACACAGGGGGTTTGGTCTGACTTCCTCTGATGAAGGTTACACTGAATGTACCTTTGTCTTTTTTAAACTTTACAAATCATGTAAATATGTCATTATAAATCAATATATTTATCTAAACCCTGCAGTGTTTATTACTGTATCACACTGTTCACACTCACAGATGTAATATGTTTCTCCCCTTTGCTTTTCCAGATATAAATGAGTGTCGATATGGTACAGACACTTGTGGCCGTAACACAAGATGTAGAAACTTACAAGGAGGATTTAATTGTTGGTGTTCTGAAGGTTATCACAGGGGAGGTCATACAACATTCTGTCCTGCCAGTAATAGAAGTGAGAATGAATGTATAGGTGAGTGAGCAATGACATAAACATGCAGTAACATGATATACACTCTCCCAATACATCTGGTGTTACAAATGTTATAAATATAGATAGATAGATAGATATGTATCTAATATATAAATGCTTAGTGGCGTCTGTGTGTGTGTGGAAAATAAAAACCAAGCTGCAGCGCCACCTGCTGGGCAGAGTTATACACTGACCTACTAAATTCTTAGTGTGTGTGGGGAAAAAAATTCAAAAAGGGCTCAAACTCATTTTCGTGAGGTAATTTTACCTCATGAACACACATGTGTAGAGGCGTGCGTTAGTGTGTGTGTGTGTGTGTGTGTGTGTGTGTGTGTGTGTGTGGAAAAAACTATTTTCTCAGAAAGGGCTCATCAAATTGACTTGAAATTTGGTATACTGACATTATTTGACAAAAAAATTAGAATAGTCAAGTCAGTTAACTTCCATCATCCCCCCTTCCCCCCGTGGGAGGGGTAGTAAAGGCTAAATTTACGAGTTGAGGGGTCAAACTCATTTTCGTGAGGTAATTTTACCTCATGAACACACATTAAAAAGGGCGCTTGCGTCGGGAAGTAACACTCTTCCCCTGAGGAGGCCTGGGCTAGGCCCAAATGCATGACAAGAACCTTTTTAAGACCTTAAGTATCTTGATTTGACTAGAATGCATGAGTATCATGCACGGGTTAACTTGTATAGTATAATTTATCACTGTGTTTATGCAATGAAATCAGTATACATTGGTACTCTTTTGTCAGTCAATTTTGCAGAGTGGTGTCAATAATAAATTAGACACAATGCAGAGTCACAGTGTGAAGGAGCATCCAGCTCCTCTGACATACCGAATTTCACACAACTATGACACTGCTGTCGGTGTTGTCAGCCATAATGGAGTTCTCTGCTACTGGAGCTGCAGAGCACATACGCCAATTGAGTGAAAATTAATACACACGCAGGCTGGCCAGGTGTGATAACAACATCCAACCTGGTCGACTCACATGGAACCGCTAAAGAGGCTGGGAGGGCAGGTGAGAGTTAACTAGCTCTGCATAATATGGGGTGAACTAGCTCTGCATGTATTGTAGAATTAAATGCAGATTTGTAGATATTAATGCTCATGTTAGGATATATGGAGGACTGTAATGCATAATATGATGACTGTGTTGTGGAATAGTAAAGGAGTTTCTTAGATATATGATGATTGAGGTCTTTTTAAAACATATTGTAGTACTGAGAACAGTGGTATATTTGTGGACTAATATAGGAGTATACAGTTGTATATGTGGGTTAATAATAGTGATTTTGTGCGTTTGCACTTTGAGCATATAGTCAATGGCATTTGAGATAGTGAGAGTATACAGTTTATGTTGAGAATTGTAGTATCTGTGTAATGGAGTATAATAGAGGTTGTAGTATTTACGAATGGGAGTTGTATTGGGAATAGAAATAGAGTTTGTGGGATACCTATGGTAATAATAAAGCCGACATACAGGGTAGTTATGGAGACTGTGCGTTTGTACTAACAGTGGTGTTTTGTAATGCTCTACATAATGTAATATGATAGGAGCTGTAGTACATAATAATTGGAATTATATACTGGCACCGGTGATGTCAGTATGTCACATACTAGAAAATGGTCTAGACTGTCTGTGTTTGTGAGGGTTGGAGATCTTGTGCAGTAGTTGCTGCCTAAATGGAATGTTCAGATGTTCCTGTCCTGTAGGTCAGAGAATGTTGCGGGGATTCCATGGAGCAGTGGTTGTAAAGGAATGGGTGGTTGTGAATATCACTACCTGTGTGGAAAGGATCCTGCACGTTCCAGTTATCAACAACCCATAACTGGAAACCAGAAATTCAAGAACTGGAATGTTCCAAAGATCATGAGTACCATCTGAAATCTCTAAAAAGATATATATGCCTGGAGCCACAAAAAGAAAAATCGAAATAACCGACTACTCTTATCAGAGCATCCTTTCTCTCACCCACACACACCCCACATGCACTAAAACACTCCAACACACCCACTCAACAGCGCTACAAATCACATAGCACTATCAATATCAAAGAGCATTATAAACACATTCATAGTGCTCTAGACATTGAAAGAGCTATAGACTTCCATAGAGTCCGGTATCTACAAAGTTATAGGTTCACTGTGCAATAAATAGGAGCTGTAAACTTTATTTACAAGTGCAGTAAAACACCTAGAAACACTGAAAAAAAAATTGTAAACTGAACATATAAAAATATTTTAACATTTTTTTTAACATTTCAAAATAAATTATGATTTTTTTTCCCCTCAATTTTCTGGAATAAACTGTTGGCAGTCATATTTTTTTGCCATCTGGAAATAAAAGATTTTTTTTTTTAAATCACAGTATTATGCATATTTACTAGAATTTTCAGGAGATTCCTGAATTTCAGGGAGACCTCCCGGATTCCAGGAAGAGTAGTTATCCCCCTGGGTCTTGGTGGAGTTTTAATGATGACTCACTTTGCAATGCTGTGAATTTCGCCCCCTCCTGCACTTGTCATCTGACCTCCACAATTATCAGAGGCCAATTTTCAGCCAGGGATTTTCCTCCAGGGGTGGGAAAAGGGATTGTTGGGGTGTCACGCCTTTCACTAGGAATATCACTGACTGGTATTAGCACAACTAAACTGAGAGGCGCGGAGTCTAACGCACCACCGGTGTTCGCCAGGGACTCCCGCAAGGAGGTTTGGGCTTTGCTGCGTGTGATGCGCAGGTCGCGGTTCTCCCAGATAGTTACCAGGGCAGTAAATGGAGAGTAGTCAAACAGGCCGAGTCGAAACCAGAGGAGCACAGTTCAACGGAGAGAAGGCAAATCATAGTCAGGAACAGTCCAAGGGTCAAAACCAGTGCGGGTAGCGAAGAACAAGGGATGATCCGGAAGAGAAGTCAAACAATAACCAAGGAGTCAATACACAGGAGTAACACAGGAACAACAATGCTGGAGCTGGAAGAACCAATACTCTGGCACTAGACATGTGTCAGAGGCTGCCTTATATACACTAATGTGCCTCCTGATTGGGTTAGGGAGATTTAGGCGGTTTAGACATGCTGGCTGCAGACAGGTGAGCAGAGATAGAGTTCTGCTGCTAGGCAACAGGAGGTGGATTACGGAGAGAAGGTGTCCGTCTACGGCGCCTGTGGAGAGCGCGGAGACGGCACCTGACATAGGGTAGGTGGGGAAAAGGATTTGTCAGGGGGTATAAAAAAGGATTGTTCAGGGGGTGGGGAGAGGGCCTCCTCTTCCTGGGGATACTCGCTAGGCTCCGTATTATGGCGGCATAGGCGGCGGCTGAAGTATTCTGTGGGAAGTAATATGACACATTCGTTTTTTATTAAATGTTATCTCTGTCACACATATACATATATACATAAATATAATGTTAGGTTTCAGTGGTAAATTTCCAATACTACACATGGACCATTACTCCATCGCTGGCCAAATAAAAACATTTCTACACCACTTGCATATGGACTTGACCTAGGAGGTTTATATTATCCACATATTGATGCTGAACCCTCACTATTAAATAGAAGGCCTTGTACTTTGCCCAATGAAGGTAATTACAAGCCACATTACTATATTTATAAACAACTTTCTATTCTACACTTATATAGAACAAACTGTAATCAATTGATTAATATTATTTTTGTTTTAATCGAGACCTTACACTGTGTCACTTCACCCCTGGGTTCATACAGATGCTGTGGTTGTTGCCTTTGCAGATCGCTCCAACGGCACTGCAGCTGCACAATTGAGTGCTAACAGCTCTCCTCTTGTGAGGTTTGCTGCCTTCATGTTTGCAAGTGAATCATCATCATCATCATCATTTATTTATATAGCGCCACTAATTCCGCAGCGCTCTACAGAGAACTCACTCACATCAGTCCCTGCCCCATTGGGACTTACAGTCTAAATTCCCTAACACACACACACACAGACAGACAGAGACAGACAGACATAGACAGACATAGACAGACACACAGACTAGGGTCAATTTGTTAGCAGCCAATTAACCTACCAGTATGTTTTTGGAGTGTGGGAGAAAACCGGAGCACCCGGAGGAAACCCACGCAAACACGGGGAGAACATACAAACTCCTCACAGATAAGGCCATGGTCGGGAATTGAACTCATGACCCCAGTGCTGTAAGGCAGATGTGCTAACCACTACGCCACCGTGAATGAGACTTTCCATATTCTCCTCACTGATTGGCTCTCAGTCCATGTGTGGGCATTTGCACATCAGTTGCGGAACCCTTACATACCCTATCTAAAAATGGCTGATTTCCTCTCACCTGTCATTGTAGGATTGAATGACCATATGTCATTTAATCACAATAGTGGCCTGTACCCAGGCAAATATTGCTGTTTACCACACCTGGGCATTCAAACACAACCACTGGCAGGAGAAGACGCCTATGGAGGCACTATACAAAGCCAGGTGCGGATCTAGACTTTATGTTTAGGGGGGGGACGATTTTGCATAACCACGCCCCTCCTTTGCTCTGATTGGCTGGCCCACATTTAGCCCCACCCCCCGTTTGAGCTTAGCCCCGCCCCCAGCTCGTGCTTAGCCCCACCCCTCCCATTTTGACCTAGCTTTTTGCTGCTAGGGGGGGCGAATGCCCCGATTGCCCCCCCCCCCCCCCGGATCCACCACTGTACAAAGCTGGAGGAGCAGTCATAGTTTCCTGCCATTTTGTGATTCAAGCTGATAGCTATATCTATTTTGTCTGGTTATTTGGTGATTTCTACAGCTATATACTGTAGATATGTCTGATAAAGAAGAAAGAGCTGGGCAAAGCGAATCTTCCTCCAGCAGGCTGAGGCAACCTAATTTCACACAACGCAAGGTGAAATTCCTTGTACAGCTAGTAGTGGATAGGCTGCACCCTGCCAACTGGCAGCTATCCGCCCCAGCTAAACACCACATATGGGAGGACATCACGTATCAGATCAATGCCGTAGCATCCTATCGTGAGGTCTGGGACTGAGGTGAAAAAGCGGTAAGCAAACACAATTCTTGTGTATATTTCAGTATATTGTGCTCTGCATACATCTCTAACCTGGCCACCTAATTTCAATATTGTCAAACACATACATTTTGGGCAAGGCATGGGAAGACCATGACCAAACCTCTCATAAATATAGAAATTTTAAAATTTGTAAGCTTACATTGCAACCTGTTTTATGTTTTTAAAAATCATTATTTCTGTGTAGCATTCTGTGACTAGTGTGTGACATTTAGGCCCAAAACTTTACGTCATCTCAAGGACAAGCTCACACACCACGCAGGCATGCTAGGGGGACAGGCGTTGGTCCCATGGCTTCCTTGGACCTCAGTCCCATGGAGACCACGCCATTGACCTGTATCAATGATCGGGTGCAGGGCATGGGACGTATTGACACAGACATGAGCCCCTCCATCCTCACAACAATCCCCTCAGGTAAATTTTATATCAGAATACTTGCTTTGATATTAGAAATGACTGTAATGTTGTGACTAAAGAAATCTAAGCACCTCCAACAACAATCTAAGTATGCCAGTGTTTACAAAATATGCATCTGCCTTTTAATAATGAAATTGTCAATTTGTCATTATAAAAAAACACCCAAGTCTAGTGCCGTAGACCAGTGTTTCTCAAGCCCAGTCCTCAGGGCCCTAACAGTGCATGTTTTCCAGGTGACAATGGAAATAATTATATCACCTGTGGATCTGTTACAATGTGTCAGTTAGTAATAAATACACCTGTGCTAAAGCAAGGAGATATGGAAATCCTGCACTGTTGGGGAGCCCTGATGACCAGGTTTAAGAAACACTACCCTAGTCTGCAACTGAGTTGGCCTATCCCGCCATGTATTTCTTATTACTATCTATTTTCTGGCATGGTCCCTTGGACAATAACAAAGTTCTACTCGGATGCATAGGTAAAATTGCCATCAAGCCAAAGATATGCAGTTTGTCCAATTATTTGGTGTAATATTTTCTCTACATGACACCTCATATAGGGCCTGAGTCATTAAGGAAAGTAAGGCAAAAAAAGGAGTAAATGTTTTCTGGGACAAACCATGTCACAATGCAAGGGGTGCAAATGAATTTATCATTCTGCACATGAGTTAAATACTGGCTGTTTTTTCATCTAGCACACAAATAGTTGACAGCTTTATTTTTGCACTGAAATTTAAAGTTGATCTAGGACATTCCTTACCCCAACTATAAATCTGTCCCCACGTTTTTAATTTACCTCCCCCTCCAATGCAACATGGTTTTGCCCAGGTCCAAAGTTACTTCTTTTTATGCTTTGCTCTCCTTAATGACTCAGGCCCATACAGTACATACATGACACAAAAATATATCCATTTCACAGACTAATGTGTGTACTGAAATCTACTGATATGATGAGAAAATTAGAACGTTATGGACCCAAAATATGCATGCTAATGATATAGGTTTTTTTTCCTGCATCTGCTAGCTGGAAAAGCTGAGGCAGAGAGTGAGCTGGAAGAGGAGACCACAAGGAATGACATCCGTGACAGGGCGGAGGAACAGCAGCCCCTGGAGGAAGAAGCAGGAGGTAGAGAGCAGCGGAGAGATTTTGGAGTATTCTTTGATAAAATGTATCAAAATAATACAACTTTGGAAAGGAAAATGCATAAAATGAATTACGGTACACACTCAAAAGGAGGCAAACAACATGGGAGTGACTCATCGATACAATTGTTTCCTACCTCCATAATCCACCTCCTGCACCTTTATCACATTTTGTCCCTTCTGCCCCTGAACCACTTTTTCCCTTTTT
This sequence comes from Mixophyes fleayi, assembly GCF_038048845.1. NCBI lineage: Eukaryota > Metazoa > Chordata > Amphibia > Anura > Limnodynastidae > Mixophyes > Mixophyes fleayi. Next base: position 48,880,821 of record NC_134405.1, read on the forward strand.
TGCCCTGTGCCTTTGTATGCCCATCCTTTCTTGGTGCCACCTTATGCTTATGCTGCCCCTGTGCAACCTTAAGTCCCTACTTTAAATATGTCACATTTTGTCCATGCTGCCTCTGTGCCATATTTTGCCACTTCTGCCCTTATGCAGCCAGTTTAACCTCATTACCATCATCCACCATTTTACTCTCATTACCATCACTCAACAGTTTTTCCTCAATCCTTTCAGCAACCAGACTACCCTCCTGCCCACTGCCATCTCCTGCCCCTCCTGTCTCTGTTACCGCTCCTGACCCTATGGGACCTATTGCCCCTCCTGCCCCTGTGGGACCTGCTGCCCCTCCTGCCCCAGTGTCTCCTGCTGCTCAGGTGACTCAAAGGCAACTCCAATTAAGAAGCACAGAGAATACTGTTGACCAGTTGACAAGCGAGAAAAAATAAATTAATTTTCTGTTTACGTGTGTGTTTTTTGGTGTCACAAATTTGCCTTTTATAAAAAAGAAAATGTTTTGTACCAAAAATTGGTTTCCTTGTTTCTTTGTACAATTTTTGCAATCACTCCATTTAAATTTAACACAAAGGGTACTTAGATAAAAAGTAACTTGAAATCACATATGCCTAAAGAATCGTGTGAATCTGGAGAACCAGTATCGGCATCAACTTCCTCCTGGCCAGCAACCTCAGCCTCTTCCATCCATGGATGGCAATATTGTGAACAATATTATACATTGTATATTTTGAGGTCCCCTTTGGGGTCTGCACATTATATACAAAACATACTTCTATCTAACAAAGCTTGGTCCATATAAACCCCTCCCACTGAAAAACACACGTATTTAGCTGAAGTGACAATCATGTAAAAAATGTGTGTGTGTGTATGCCGTACCTAGTCATCACTATCATCTGTCACCCACACCTGCCTTTGACCAGGTGCAAACCTTTCTCTGAAAAGGAGCGTACTTCTGCATACATCCGAGCTTGAATCGCCCATATCCTCTTAGGAATGCCTTCACTGTACTACGTTCAACCGCCTTGTCATGGTATCAAATAACTGAGGCCTACTGGTATTTGTGCTGCTAACAGGGAGGCGCGGAGTCTAAATGTGCCCCTGGTCTTCACCAGGGACCCCTGCAAGGGAGTTTGGAGTTAGCTGCAGAGACACGCAGGTCGCGGCCCTCCAAGTTAGCCACCAGTGAAGTAATAGGTGAAATCGCATAGTCAAGCAATCCGAGGTTAGGCCGTGCTGGTAGCGAGGTACAATAGGATCAGGCACAAGCGTAGTCAGGAAGCCGGAGGACAAACCAGGAAAGCCATAAACACCAAAGGGAGATTCACAGAGGAAGGTCAGGGAAATCCAAGTCAAAAGCCAATGAGTCAGTCTAGATGCTGGGAAGCACAAGAAAACGCTGGAGCAGAAAAGACATAAAGGCCTTGATACTCTGGCACCAGGAGGGCACCAGAGTCTCCCTTAAATAGATGCAGCAGTGATCCCATTGGTGGCAGTGAATGGCTAGGGAGCAGCTGACCGACAAGCAGCGTCCAGTTGCCTAGCAAAGGAGATGCGCCAGGCAGACAAATAAGCAGGCGTTCGTCCCTGGCACCGAGTGAATGTATGGGGACGGCGCCTGACATGCCCCTTCCATCCCACGTCTCACCCCACAAGTAATAGGCTATTGTGCGCTTGAAGATGAATTGCATACCCTTGAATTCTTTGGCGTATAGTTTGGTTTTTGGAATGCACAGAGCAATTTTGCGCAAAATGCCTTCAACTTAAGAACTATAAAGCAAGTCACAAAGGAGGTATAGACCACTGCTAAAATAGCTTAAACTGTAAGAGCATCAAACCAACATCTTAGTAATCCAGAACATGGCATTCCCTACAAGGATAACAGATACTAGGTTTCAACATTCCAAAAGCAACAAGAGCTTCCCTACAAGCAACATCCTTTACCAAAACCCTGCAAAACCTTCCCCAGTATGTAGTAATAATAAAACCCTGCGTCTGACCTCCCACACACCACCAACAGGCAAACTTGCCTTGTAAGGTCATTCTATTCTCCTTCTCTCTATGGAATCCACAGCCCAGACTGTTGTGACTGCCCTCTACACCAAACAACATCCAATGCAAACACTCTACATAGATAAGTCAAGATCACACACCCATCTTTCTTTGCACACAGTGACAGAATGGGAAGACTTTGGCGTGAGTTGGTCAGCTTAAACATAAATTGCAATATGTGGAACTAATATTCCCTGTTTTTAATATAGAACAGTACTTGATATAGCATTGATTATGTGTTTGGAGAGTGCAGAGTATCCCTGTTTTCTTGTCTATACAATGTGGGCAACCCCCTCTTGCACCCCAGTCTGTACATGGTGAGTGCAGAGGACCTATGTCTGTTTTTGTTTATACAATGTAAGTCCCATGACTCTTGCACCCCATTCTTTACATTAATTAATTCCAACTTGTGTCAGGTGAGTCCCAGGTCTCCCATGGCTGCTAGTGCTTGGGAAAGACTTGCCTTTAAAAGCTGTGTGCAGGTAAGCCTTAAGCCCAGATAAAATAGCATAGCATTTGATCATGTTAGGACTGACCAGAATGGGAAGACTTTGGCGTGAGTTGGTCAGCTTAAACATATATTGCAATATGTGGAACTAACATTCCCTGTTTTTAATATAGAACAGTACTTGATATAGCATTGATTATGTGTTTGGAGAGTGCAGAGTATCCCTGTTTTCATATATATATATATATATATATATATATATATATATATATATATATATATATATTTGCCCAAAAGGTTGATTTTGAACATTTGGAATAATATGACACCTTTCCTATAACCTGAACCTTAAATAACACTGACATGTACATATAATCATATTATATAAACTAATAATAAACTAAATAGTATCTGCTCATAAATGACTGTGTAACGGAACCAATATGAATATGAATTACATAAATAACTAAATGTTGTAATGTGAGTATGTACGTGCGTATTTTACCTTGCGATCGCCGTATGCCACGTGTATCGTGGCATACTGAGTGCAATCGACCAATAAAACAATATTAACTAATATACTTTCGTTCATCCAATTTTACGACTTCGACAATGCAACAAGCAATCATTATTGAAAATTGTCACTTATTCTTTGTTATTTGTTCTGTTAGTAAATTGTTTTCTTCCTCCACAGATATAGATGAGTGCAGAGAGTCTCTGCATAATTGTGATTATAACAGTGACTGTACAAATACTGCTGGTTCCTATGAATGTAACTGCCATAATGGGTTCAAAAAAGTCTCCAATAATTGTGAAGGTGAGTATCATATTATATTATTATCTACATCATTGTATTTACCACTGGGGATATCATGAGTCTATGAAATTATATATACTCAGTCTTCTGTGACAAAGAAATAACTAATGTATGAAGGATGAGAGTCATAAGATACAACATTTCACCCATTTTACCCATCTGCATAGGTCCATACCCTTGGGTGTGTATACTAAAAGTAGGGTGATATTTACAGTGTATCGCTGCCAAACATGGTACAAGGAAAGCCAGACCTCAGTGTTAGCATTGTTTCTCCTGTGTTGCATTGTAATTTATAGCGTATGTAAACTGTTAAGCAAAACATAATAGCCACTTTAGTGTTTATAGTGTTCCAACAAACGATATTTATTCTATAATTATTATACCCAAATTCAATTTCTTGAGATCTGCTTGTATTTGAACATGGGAGTATATGCGTGCAAATTACGTGAGATTATTTAAATTCTTATTATATTATAATTCCCACAGAAACACTCCAGCACCTTGTGGAAAGCTTTCCAAGAAGAGTGGAAGCCGTTGTCGCTGCAATATATATATATATATATATATATATATATATATATAAAAATATATATATCACAAATGTAAGATACAAAAAATGGCGCTTACAGCAAATTACCAATAAAAATAATTAAAGTCCAGCATAAAGTCAATAAAAACTTCTTAGAGACGCACTTTCCATGTGCAGGCGGCTGTCGATCCTCCTTGTGCCAAGCGGTGTAGCATGGAAATAACCTGTAAAAAGAATGGAGGAGGAGGCGCACAATATTGTAGTAGATGAAAAAAATGGAATTACTCAAGAATCCACAGTAGGGCCTTATCACCAGTGTAGAGAAAACCAGAGACTACAATGCATCACCCGAATATAATAGTGAGGATGTATGCGTACCAGAAGTATAAACCTTGTAGCTTATCTCAGATGTGATCAAGGACTGAATAATAGGTCCCTCAGTACATATGACATGGAAAGAAACATCCAAACCACACTTGTGCAGGTATATACGTACCAGAAATAAAAACTTTTCAGCTTATCTGTAAAGATGTTCCACAGATTATCACGAACAGGTCACACTTTCTCCATAACTGGATACACAGCTAATTGCCTCAGAGGATGGAGTAAACAAAGGACAAAAGATAAATAACTCAATATGCACTTTATTAAAAAAATATAGTAGCCGCTTACATATCAGGTAGCAGATAGTGAGCCTATCTGTAAAGGACTAACTCCCAATATGGTAGGGGGAGCAGCAAAGATTCTCAACGCGTTTCATCTGTAATGACAGACTTCATCAGGATCAAAAAGATAAGCTACAAAGTTTATACTTCTGGTACACATACATCCTCACTATTGTATTCGGGTGATGCATTGTAGTCTCTGGTTTTCTCTACACTGGCGATAAGGTCCTACTATGGATTCTTATTTTTCTTATCATACTACACTATTGTGCGCCTCCTCCTCCATTCTTTTTACATATATATATATATATATATATATATATATATATATATATATATCCAAAAGGTTGATTTTGAACATTTGGAATAATTTTTGTGACAAAATTCATTTGTTATGCAGTGTAATTTATTTCATGATGCAACAAGCAAACATTATTGAAAATTGTCATTTATTCTTTGTTATTTGTTCTGTTAGTAAGTTGTTTTCTTCTTCTTCCACAGATATAGATGAGTGCAGAGAGTCTCTGCATAATTGTGATTATAACAGTGACTGTACAAATACAGCTGGTTCCTATAAATGTAACTGCCATAATGGGTTCATAAAAGTCTCCAATAATTGTGAAGGTGAGTATTATATTATTATCTACATCATTATCTTTACCACTGTGTATATCATGAGTCTATGAGTCTATGAAATTATATGTACTCAGACTTCCATGACAAATAAATAACTAATGTATGAAGGATGAGAGTCATAAGATGCAACATTTCACAACAAATGGGAATTATTAGAATATAATGTTATTTTGTTTATTAGATGTAGGAACGTAGCCCTGGAGTATTGGCCGTCAGTCCCTGGAGCCACATTAAGCTTAGAGGTGGTATTAGACCATGGGTACAAAGCCCTGGTAGTAAGTTTAAGGGGGTTTAAAGACAGGGACAGCATATGGATAGGGGCAGAAGACCCCCCAGCAACACTTCCTTCCCTGAACCACTGATAGCAATGTAAGGTAAAAGCAGGGTCCAGGCTGATTTCTCCTAATAGATAAATAAAATAATCTGAACTGGTTAAAGGGATGGGGGGCTGGATCTCCATCTACCAATCTGTGTGCTCAAAACTGTATATTAAGTGATAAAAGCCCCATGGGGGTGAGTTATTACACACCAAGGGTGTGTTATAACTCTTTTTAGAGATATTTCTGAGCAATAAACATCACAGTTTCTAAAGATCCTGGTTTGTTCCATGGTTCACCTAAGCCTGCTGTGTTACTGTGACCTATCGATAAAAGCTAACAGTCTAATCCAGCCCTGTCTTAGCTATGTTGAGCCCAGCATCCTGAATCACTGCTCTTCCTACTACCCAAAAGTCATGACCAAAATGAAGTAGTTATGAGAATCTAAGCAAAGAGATGCTGCAGCAGTTACACACACACATCCCAAAAACAAGTAGCACAAGATGCTGGTAAAGTAACCTGGAGGGTTCACCAACTATTCTTCTACAACAGTGGGGGCAGCTGTCACTTATAATCAGTGGTTGACTGGTTTGGGCAAGTGGCATCATAAGGAGGGGTCAATAATAGTAGGTTAGTGATGGGAAGCAAAACCCCAAACATTTTGTAAACCTCTGACGGTTTAAAGCCATCATGTCACAGACTGACTGGTGGCAATTGGTGAGATAACTTCAAGTGAATATATGAAGATTGGTTCAAGTGAGAGATTTTACCCAGGAGGAAAGTAACTGGAGCATTTACGGACACACAGGATGTTTAAGTTCAGCTGAGTGCCCAAGAAAGACCTTCAGATCCTGTGCCAAGTAAAAGGTGTTGACATCCCATATTAATCTATGAGCAACTAGATGAAAAAGGTGCTAACGAGCTGGTATGAAAAGCACAGCATAGTGGTGGACGGAGTTCAGGATCTACCTCACTTCCCCTGCAGCATTGTCAGGATGCTTCATCTCGCCAGCTCCTGCCTTTGGGATTTATTAGACTTTATTACTGTACTCATTAACTGTTTCTCCTGCAGTACCTCTTATCTACCAGAGGTGCTGATATTGTGCCTGTTTCTTCCAACTACTAGGAGTTGCATTGCTGCACTAATTTTCACCAGCACCTGATTGTCTCTCTATTTAAACCTGCCACTCCCAAGATACCTCACTGGTCATTGTTGTTTCATTGCTTTCCTTATGGTTTGTTTTCCCTGCTGCTCCTGTGCCTCAGACTTAACATTCTGCTGCTATACCACTTGTCTGTATCTCTCTCCTTTTTACCTGTGTCTGCAGTATTCCCTGTGCAGTTTCAGCTATATTGGGTTCGTACCATTTACCTGTATTTTCTGAGCAATAAACACCATTATGCTTCATCACATTCCGGGCTCCATTGCTGTGATTTACTTTGAAGCATGACAAATAGTAACCAAGATGATTTCCCAGCTGCAGTCACATATGAACTTAAAAGGACTTTATGTACCAGGTCACAACAGCATGTATTCCCCACAGTCAGTAGCAGTTGTGGATTATATAACATCACAAGGAAGACTACTGATAACTCTAACAGATAATAATGCAATTGCACAAAAGAGGCTACTTAGGCTCCAGGGGTAGAGCAATGTGGGGCTAAATGCACAGCCGGATTTAGAGCTCATGGGGCCCTAGGCAAGATATTGGTTTGGGCCACCCCCTCCCTGAAACAATCCATAGCACTATATTTTTTTAGCATAGCCGCACATCACGCTGCTCCTCCTGCATCACAATGCAGCCCCTATTACTGTCCCTCTCATCACACTGTGCTCTCCTTTATCATTACGCTGCATCACACTGTGGTCCCAGCAGTTAAAGAATAATGACCATGGACCCCATATTTTGTCAAAGGATCTAGCAGAATTTTGAAGTATACTGGTCATATACTCCATACGATGAATATTAAGCTCAGTGGTCGAAGTGGAAATTTAGAAGTGGCGGTATGAAAATTGTAATGGGAATGTAAACAAATGAATGGAATTTTCTTATTTTACAATGAAGGCAGTATGAGAAGTAGCGGTATGGCATACTACCATATACACCCCACTTCCACCACTGCTTACCTTTCAATTCACACAAATTGTACTTTATCGTTAACTAAACTTAGGTATTAATCATAATTAAAATTTCAAAAATCTGCAGTTCAGGGTTAGCAAGCCCAGTAATAAAAAAAATGCAGTCTCCTATCGCTACCACTTCACAGACCGTCCGCCACTACAGTTACTGACTGCAGCTCACTACCTACAGAAACATGAAAAAGTGCTGGAATGTAATAATCATGTTAATATGTCAGTCTTCTGCATGAATCCCATAGTGCAACATTTAAACTAGTCAGAACTCCTCATAATATAAATCCCACCAGATTCAAGATATTTGGCAAACTGTCATGCTCTATCCTACCTGTTCTCATCACTTTCACCACTTGTGACTACTGTGTCTTTAGATCAGTTGCTGCTTGTCTGGATCCTGGAATGTTGGAGGCCCTATTTTGAAAAAAATGGGTAATTTTTTTTTAGCAAACTCCAACCAGCCCCAGTGTTAAATCAATATAGCACCCACATTTTATAAGTAGGCCTCCCTTCAACCAAAACATTAAATTAATAGCATACACATTTAATAAATAGACCTGTTTCCCTCCAACCAGCTCCAACATTACATTAATAGTGTTACCATTTAAAAAATAAACCTATATTCCTCCCACAAACAGCCCCTCACACAAACACACATAATATACATACACTGGCCCCTCACACACACATAATATAAATTCACTGGACTCTCACACACATAATATAAATACACCGGCCCCTCACACACACATAATATATATTACATTGGCCCCTCACACATGCATAATATATATTACACTGGCTCCTCACACACACATAATATATATATTACACTGGCCCCTCACACACACACATAATGTAAATATACACTGGCCCCTCACACACACATAATGTATATATACACTGGCCCCTCACACACACATAATGTATATATACACTGGCCCCTCACACACACATAATATATATTACATTGGCCCCTCACACACACATAATATATATTACATTTCCTGTTTGGGCCTATAAAAGACACTTCCTGTTTTGAAGCCTTTAGTTGTGTATTGTGTTTAAATCTGAACCAGGTGCTTCCAAAGAACCTTACTCCCTTTTGTGATTTGGATTGAAATTGGTTTATACTATAAGTGTGACAGGATACACAAGCCAAAGATGATGGAGTCCGCCCGTACAGAAACAACTGTTTTACATGACTTTCAGATCTGAGATTCCACATGCATTCTGCCACAAGACCGCTACAGGATTTTTGTGCACCATTTCACGGGCTTGAGACCCAGTTTACGAATAATTTTCAACTACAAAACCAACAGGTAAACCGAGTTGCAAATAAATGTTTAAGAACTTAAACGTCAAATAACTTTCCAAAATGAAGAAATGACAGAACTACAGACTCGGCTTCAAGAAGATCCTGCTGTCGCACCTTCAGCTACAGTACATCAACCCACACTTCCATTTCCACCAGCTCGATTTTCAGTTGATCATAACAATGACAGTGGTTTTATTAATCAATGCAATATGCATTTTGATTTGCATTCTACTTATCTTCTAAAAGAAGTGCAAAAAGCATGTTGTATTATTTTATTGTTGAAATAGAAGCAAAAAGTCCAATATTACAAAATTATATTATTAGAAGGAATGAATCAGATATTTGATGATCCAAATGAAGTGCTACTGCGGAGTCGGTTTTATTAAGGATGCACCAGGGAAGACGTTCAGTAGCTGAATACACCTCTGACTTTTGAAGATGGATCTTGGACACAAACTGGAATCCTGCAGCCCAGCTTTCTGTTTATCAAAAGGATTATCTGGGTTTATTAAAGATGATTTAGCTAGAGCTGATGCACCCACTGATTTTGAAGCTTATACTAAACATTGTATTCATATTGATGCTCATCAAATGGAAAGGAAAAAAGATAGATGGGGCTCCATGTGGACTCGTCCCAATTATCCAAAACCATTAATATCAAATTACTCTGGAACTCCTGCAACACAACAAACTGAGGACCCTGAGCAAATGCAAATTAATAGCAGTTGCAAACAGATTTCTATTGAATGAAGAGATCAGTGATGACAAGAAAATCTCTGATTGTATTGTGGGAAATCTGGACATTATTGTATGTAATTGTTCTCATGACCTCGCAAGACAAATGCTGCATCGATGGAACTTAAAGATTCTGATCAGAAATCTATTTCATGCTCTTCACATCAACTGAATGTCATTATTCCTCAAATCTCTTCACTGTCTAAAAACGAAAGAAAGAACAGAAGAATAAAAAATATTTTTTTAATTCCATTACAACTTCAGATAAACTCTCAAACTATTTCAACCATGGCAATGCTGGATTCTGGAGCCAATTGTAACTTCATGGGTATAAATTTTGCTATACACAACCATATAGCATTTCAAGAAAGAGACTCCTGTATTGATGGAAACAATTGATGGATCCCCTCTGAATCCCGGACCTATCACACATGTGACAACTTATGTCCCTGATAATAGAACCCAATCATAAGGAGGAACTTATTTTTTTTCTCATCTCTACTACAATATTTACCATAATGTTGGGTCTCCCTTGGTTCACTATCAATAACCCAGCCATTAATTGGTAGTGTCAATCCCTACATTTTCAAAATACTCTTTGGTACAAAAAGAGAATTAGATCTCAGTGTCCCCCTCTGCTGTTGATGAATAATTGCCTGTTCAATATCAGGATTTTGTGGATATCTGTAACAAACAAAATACTGACAAATTGCCCCTTTTCCCATCAATCATATGATTGTTGTATCGATCTATTACCTGGGGCTGTTATTCCATTTGGCTAGGTTTATTCATTGGCTGAACCTGAATTAAATAAACTAAAGACATACTGGAGGAAAATGAGGCTAAAGGTTTTATTTGTCCTTCAAAATTCCTGGCAGGGGCTCTTATTTTTATTTGCAAAAAATAAGGATGGTTATTTGCGTCTATGTATTGATTAAGCAGAATTAAAGTAACAATTAATAACAAACATCGACTTTAACCGATCTGACTTGGTGATGAATGAAAGATGGCTTTTCGAATGAAGTATGGACATTATAAGTATCTTGTGATGTTTTTTGGGGCTATATAATGCACCTGTTACCTTCCAACATTTTAGAAATTATGTCTTTCGAGTTTTGCTGGATCTATTCGTTATTGTATATCTTGATATCCTTGTCTTTTTAAAATTCTTTAAAAGAACATCAAGTACATGTTCAAATTATTTTACAACTGCTACATATAAATTAATTATACATGTTGGAGAAATGAGTATTCCATTGCACTCAAATAAAAATTTTGGGTTACATTATATCCACTCAAGGACTGTGTATGGAATCCCTGTAAAGTCTGTTCTGTGGTAGATTGGCTCAAGCTGAACATAGGAGGTGATAGTCTCCGGATGAGTGTCATTGAACAGCGAACCGAGAAAACCCTGGAACAGTGAGCTGAGCATGAGGAGGTGATAGCAAATTGAAGGAATAGCAGATACAGCAGCAGGAGTGCAGTATAGTCTTCATGCAATCAGGAGGTGATAGTCTGCGGATGAGTTTCACTGAACAGCGTACCGAGGAATTACAGGAACAGTGAGCTGAGCATGAGGAGGTGATAACAACTTGAGGAATAGCAGATACTGCAGCAGGAGTACAGGGAGCCACGTCTAAAGCAATGTCTGGCATAGACAAAAAGAACAGGCACCTGACTGCAGGGTCAGGTGCCTTAAATATCCTGAAGGTGGAGAAGCCAGGAATAGCAGAAAGGGAGAGAGGTTAAAAAGGGATCGGGTCTGCACTTCAAGAATGGCGGCCGCCATGGGAAGGATGCGGCGTCTATGCCAGAGAGGAGACCTGCATGGAAGTAAGTGTGCTGGGACCCGACCCTGGGCCCGGCATGTGACAATGCCCCAATCTACCTTGTGACTCTCCAATTCCTGCTGTGGTAGATAGATTGATTCTAAGGCAATCTTGAATTATTAAAGGAGACATTGAAAACTGGGCAAAAACAATGTAAATGTGATGTTGACAGTTCACAAAGAACTGCTCCAACTTTTAATATCTGTGATGAAGTATATTTGTCAGCTCAACATGAACAGCTCAGAATGAAGGTACCATCTACTAAGTTTGGTAGCAAGTTTATTGGTCCATATAAGATCTTTGCACAGATTAGTTTAATGGCTCTTCGATTAGATCTTCCTGATTTCATGAAGATACATTCTGTTTTTCATGTGTCATTACTAAAACCTTCAGTTAATAATCCATTTCTTGGTCACTCTTTGCCCTCTCCTGAGCCAATTGAAGTGATCATGAGGAATTTATATTCATATGTTTCGAAATCGATTACAGTATGTGCTTCGTTGGCAGAGGTATGGTCCAGAAGATGACTCTTGCCAGTTTACTGAGAATGTTCATGTCCCAATTTTGGTTAAAGCATTTAATTGACAATATACTTAGAAGCCTGGTCCTAAGCCATCTGGAGGAAGTCATTGAGAAAGGGGCATCCTCTCATGAACTTACCCTTGGAATAGCCTTCATCCAAGATGGTCGGGACTGTCTCATTAAGATTTCATCTTGGATCACTTTTATGAAGAAGCCCTTAGAATGGACTATTTCATGAAGATTCCATCTTGGAGCTCATTTCCTGTTGGACTTATAAATGATGCTTCCTGTTTTTAAGCCTTTGCTTGTGTTTTGTTTTTGAATTTGAACCAGATGCTTCCACAGTACCTTGCTCCCTCTTGTGATTTGGATTGCAATTGGTTGATACTTCCACCAGACTCTATTCTGCCTTGGGACTATTGACTTCACTTGTTGGATACTATAGATTTGTATATTAAAACAAATCCTGTTTACTTGAAACTACATGACTATTGGATTCCATCTGTGATACTAGAAGTGTGACAATAGATTGTAACAGATAAACATATTAACATATTGTCTAATGATTGTCTTAATCCTACTACATATGTGATAAAAATGTAAAATACTGTGCAAGCACTTAACCAATAATATTCACACCATAATGCATCTTTTATGGAAAGTCCTACTGAAAATCAACTCTACTAATCAGAATCTCATAGCCTTGTATATTGACACTGCCTCCAGTATGTTTTGAGACTGTCTCCCACTTGAAGGCTGAAGAAGGTGAGAAACTGATATCGCTCATAATGGAGGCTAGTGAGGGTAGGATAGGCTATAGTTAAATTGTGGGTTTTAAGAGAGCACTTTGATTGAATGCTGAGGAAAAGTCTGATCAGGTCTGGTAGGGAGTTCCATAAATGTGGTGCAGTACAGAAGAAAAGATGTCTTGGAGTCAGGAGTGAGAGGTGGTAATCAAATTTATGATAATCATAACCAAGACATTGGGATAAATATACAATGGGGTACAAGAGAGAGATAATCTGGCTACCTAGGAGCTGAAATCAGGATATTCCTACAGATGACTTGGGACTCTAGTCTCAGTACAAATGCTGTAACTATAAACTTATAGTATCATCACACTTTGAGATTGACAATTCACTCTTAAGTGTTACAGAATGTTTGCCAGTCATTGGATTAGGCTAACAGAGTTCTGAGAATGGAGTCTGCCAACACCTCTTTCTGAGATAACAGTAAGATTGATCAAGCAAGAGTTCAGAAATTGTTTTAAACAGACATTCTTCAAATGAATTTACTATTTATACATTTGAAAATAGGTAAGATATAATTATTAATAATCCTGAACCTCCTTATACATTATCTGAGAAGTTGGGTTGGAGGAGAAACATTATTACATTTATGACATACTGCATTAGCCTCTATCTATGACTAGCACAACAAATATGTAACACCGCCAAGTGAGTTGGGAATATTAAGTTACAATATTTACCGAGGATATATTATTTCATGTTAAGAATAATAACATTGGATTTCTTCAATGAAATATAAATTCTATTATCGTTGTGAGCATATCACAAGTATAATTAATGATCAACCCATTAAGTTCCGAAATGTCTGGCAACCTTGGCTTGCTATTTATGGAACATACCAACCAAGAGCCTACTAAAACAGAGATAGATACTATGAGTTTGGTTGTGAGTCATATACTGAACATTTAGCAAACAACAAGAGGCCAGGCTGAGCCTCCTTCCCCTCTCTCACACTCGCTCCCCTCCTCTTATGTCCCCACCCTTTTTTTTTTTCATCCTCATCTCTGTTGTTTAGCTCTATAACAAAGTTCTTAATAGTTTTTTTTTGTTTGTTTTTTTTTAACAAATTGCTTGATTTACAGTCTAACCTGTATGCAGTTAAAACTGAAAAAAACTCTTTCAATAAAATATTTTTTTTTTAAAAAAAGAAATAGAAGTATCAGGGGAAAGTGCTTTTGAATTTTGCTTATAGCTACATAATTTTTATAATCTATCATCAAAGTTGATTGAAGAATAAAAATATATAAAAATATATCGGCTATAAAATGGAAACAATATCACCCAATATATATAGTAACTATTTGGAAAACTGTAACAACATTTGTTTTATAACAATATTATGAATCTTGTTAAATACAGATAGAGATAGTGATTATTAAGGTTTCCAAAAAGTGGGTGTTTTAGAGAGACTCCCATCCTAAATGCTGCAGGGAAATATTTTATAGGCGCAGGTTTGGGGGTTTTCAAGACTTCTGCCAATTTCTCTCTTGTCTGCAGGCTCTACAATAGGGATGTGCTGGACATCAATGGGAAAGGTGAAGCTGTCCTGGGGAATAGATGGTGAGAAGGCTACAGGATATTTTAAACTAGGAACTAGAGATAGTGTGTATTAAGGATGAGCGGGCTCGGATTTCCTAAATCCAAACACCCCCGAACAGTGCGGATCCGAGCCCGATCCGAGCACTGTTCAGGTATTCTCGCCGATTGCAAAACTCAAAATGAGGCTTTTCGTCATAATCCCGCCATCGGATCTCGCGAGATTCGGATTCTTTATATTCCCCGCTTGCCGCAGCCATCTTCACTCGGGCATTGATCAGGGAAGAGGGAGCACCTTTCTATGTATACTGTCCTGAACTGCCAGTACTACATTTCAGTACACTGTGCACACACGGTCTGAGACTGATACAGTAAGGAATGATGAATCTGATCAGCAATTTGTAAGTGCAACGCTTCACAGACATCTCTTTATAAGTTTGTGAAACACAAGTACTAAATGCAACAGGAGAGAGCTGTAATTCTGCCAGCATTTAGGATGATGTTTCTGGTGACGGCAGGCAGTCACTGAAGGAGCTGGACATGTTACCAGAGTAGATGGTACCATGCAATTATGTGGTTTAGGCACAACATAGGTGGTGCAAGGCTAACGGTGCTATAGGAAACCTCACAGCGCCAGGTATGGAAATGGTCATGTGGGAACCAGTGTCTATAAAAGAGGCAAGCTATAGAGAGGAGAGCCCCTTTGAGAAGTGACCCAATAGAGAGGGGGGCGTAGTTGCACATAGGCAGTGTGACCCCAGTAACGAGGAACCAAACAAGGGGAGAAGAGTTCATTCTAAGAGGCCCCTTATAAAGTGTCCCCATACCTTCAGAAATTCTGCTGAATAGTTAATTAAAAGCTGAACTCAAACAACTTCTTTCATCTATAGTAAACATCAGTGTCTATACACAGTCAATTATCTTGTCCCCTGCATATATGTATTAAATTACTGTTATTTTAGTGCAGTTTTTTTAACATCTTAAAATTCATTGTGTAATTAGAACTTAAATGCTTTTTGCTTTCTTATGTTTAATATAAAATTATATGTGTTATTTACTAACAAGGTACATAAGTGTGTGAATGCAGTAATTTATAGAAACCAATCAGATATACATCACATACCATCATATAACCACATAATGTTTCACATGCTCCTATATAACTGTATGTCAACCTTTATCATATCTCCAAGCAAACTTTGGTGACCCTGAAAGTGCTAAAGGTTGTGTTTTCCTCTAAATTCTGATTGCTTGGATTTTAGCGGGAAGTGCTTTCTTAGCATTGTGAACTCTATCACAGTGTCAATAATGTTGACAGCAGCGCCTATTTTTTTCTTTTACTAGTAAACATGAGTTCACCATGGAATGAGCTGTGGTAACCATGTGACATGGTCTCAAACTATGTGATATGGTAAAATTATGAAACATGCCAAGTCTGTAGCACATTTAAGTACAGTGGTAGTGCTGTCTAACTCCACTGATCCTGCCGTATAAGTCCAGTGGTAGTGCTGTCTAACTCCACTGATCCTGCCGTATAAGTCCAGTGGTAGTGCTGTCTAACTCCACTGATCCTGCCGTATAAGTCCAGTGGTAGTGCTGTCTAACTCCACTGATCCTGCCGTATAAGTTCAGTGGTAATGCTGTCTAACTCCACTGATCCTGCCGTATAAGTCCAGTGGTAGTGCTGTCTAACTCCACTGATCCTGCCGTATAAGTCCAGTGGTAGTGCTGTCTAACTCCACTGATCCTGCCGTATAAGTCCAGTGGTAATGCTGTCTAACTCCACTGATCCTGCCGTATAAGTCCAGTGGTAATGCTGTCTAACTCCACTGATCCTGCCGTATAAGTCCCATGGTAATGCTGTCTAACTCCACTGATCCTGCCGTATAAGTCCCGTGGTAGTGCTGTCTAACTCCACTGATCCTGCTGTATTAGTCCAGTGGTAGTGCTGTATAACTCCACTGATCCTGCATGTCCTATTTCCCCAACATAAGGGTGGGTGGGAGGGTCCAAGGACAATTCCATCTTGCACCTATTTTTTTGGCATTATGTGCTCTTTGGGGCCTAGCTTTTGAAACTGCCATCCTGTCTGCCACTGCAGTGCCACTCCTAGATGGGCCACGTGTTTGTGCCACCCACTTGTGTTGCTTAGATTAGACATCCAGCTACCGCAGTGCAACCTTTTGGCCTAAAAACAATATTGTGAGGTGTGAGGTGTTCAGAATAGACTGGAAATGAGTGGAAATTAATGTTATTGAGGTTAATAATAGTGTAGGAGTGAAAAAAAATATATCGATTTTAGCACCTTTTATGCTTTTTCAAAAAAAAATCAGAACCCAAAACCCTAAATCAGAACCAAAACCAATCAGAACTCAAAACCTGAAGCTAATCAGAATCCAAAACCCAAAACACGAAAAGTGGCCGGTGCACACCCCTAGTGTGTATATATAAAATGTATGCAAGATAGCCTAGACAATAAGGAATAAGGCTTAGTCAGAGGCGGATTGGCCATAGGCCTTACAAGGACATTTCCGATGGCTTCCTGAGGCTGCATGGAGACAGAGAGTGACAGCTGCAGCAGACCCTGCTTGACAGACCTGCAGGTCTTGTAATAAATTGCAGATTCTGCAGCCTTTATTTATTGGTTATATGCCTGAGGCTGTCTGGCTGCTTGATCCGTTTCTCTGGGTTTGACTACCTATGCCTGGCCTGCCCCTGCTGAGTGAGACACAGACTTGGAGATGAGAGGGACACAGGCTGGCAGGTAAAAGAGAGAGTCACAGGCTGAGTGAGACATGGGCTGAGAGCTGAGAGGGACACAAGCTGAGCAAGACATGGGCTGAGGGATGAGAGGGACAGAAGCTGAGCGAGATTGGGCTGAGGGATGAGAGGGACAGAAGCTGAGCGAGACATGGGCTGAGGGATGAGAGGGACACAGGCTGACAGGTAAAAGAGAGAGATGCAGGCTTAGTGAGACAGGCTGAGAGAAAGAGGCAGCAATTAGACAGGCTGAGAGGTAAATAAGAAACCAGCTGAAAGAAAGACAGGTTGAGAGCTTAGAAAGAGACAGCTGTGAGAGACAGTCTGAGAGAAAGGGGCAGCTATTAAAGAGACATGCTGAGAGGTAAAAGAGGCAGCTGAAAGAGGCAGCTATGAGAAAGACTGGCTAAGAGAGACAGGCTGAAAGGGAAAATAGAGACAGCTGTGAAAACAGGTTAATAGAGAGAGATGGGATGAGAGAAGCAGCTATGAGAGAGACAGGTCGAGAGGTAAAAGAGACAGACTGAAAGAGACAGATTAAAAGCTTAGAGAGAGACAGTCTGAGAAAGACAGCTATGAGAGAAGCAGGCTGAGAGAGACAGGTTGAGAGCTTAGAGAGACAGCTGTGTGAAAGACATGTTGAGAGAGACTGAGTGCTGAGGAAGGCAGCGAGAGAGGGAGACCCCGGTGAGAGCAACAGGCTGCAAGACAGAAAAATTGAGAGAGAGAGACAGTTTAGAGCTGTTATAGAGAGAGAGGCAGCTGCGAGATGCAGGATGAGTGCTGAGAGACAGGCTGAGAACTGAGAGAGAGACCCCTTCTTGGCTCTGCTGAAGATCTCCTAAGAAGCACAGCATAGAAACATCTCTCCAGCCCCAACCCTTCCTACGCCAGCCACTCCCTGGGTTCCCCTTTCTCCAAACTCCTGTACCAGAGGAGCATCCCCTCCCACAGAAGAAGCTACATGCTGCAGATTCCCCTCTTCCTCCTCCTGTCTGGCAGCCAAGAAGGGGAAATTCTACAAAGGAGAACTAACAAACTCCAATAGGTTGGTTAGTTATAGCCTGACCCTCAGCAATAACTGGGCCTCCGCCATCACTAATGTGCAACTAGGCCTCAAGAAGAAGAGGCTGAGACAGGCCAAGATGGACATCAGCATCTGCACAACCTCAAGTAACTATTTTAAGTGGAGGGTGATGTCTTCCTATAACACCCTGATCAGTATGTTTACCGAGCTCTGAGTCACTGACGATAATAGACCAAGACCCTACACATTGTATACATGAAAATACTGACATCTTAGTCACTGACTCTTTATCTAATGTATAAGTAAATCGCATTTTATGGAGGTCCCTTGGATCCTCTCTGTGTGGTATATCAGTAATTGGGATACTCTTTGCATTGTGTGGTGGTCACTTCGATTTATTAACATTTATTTTATGCTCTCTATTGTACGCTGGTTTTCAGGATGCTTTCTGTATTGTATGGTGGTCTCACTGATGTTCGCCGTATTGTATATCGGTCTCTGGGATGATCTATGTATTGTATATAGTAATTTGGATGCACTCTGTATTGTATATCAGTCAATGAAATGCTTCCTGTATTATTTTTAGGTTCCTAAAATGCCTGCCCTATATAGCAGTCTCTAAAATGCTTGCTGTTCTTGTGATTCTGCCTACCATTGCGTGTTGCATTGGCCTTGTCTACCACCGATGTGGCAAGGGATGCCTAATCATTGTATTGTATTGTATTGTTTTTCCAGGGCCACTTTAAGTTCCCAATCCGCTCCTGGGCTTAGTCAAGGGGAGAGCAGTTAGAAAGGCAAAAAACAGATGAATAATACTAAAAATGGCATTAGTCCTCCCAACAAAAGTGGTAAACTACAATAAAGGACATTGGAAGACAATTATGATGTAGCAAATATAACTGAGACTTGACTGGATGATAGTTGGGACTAGCAGGGAATTTGGGAGGATATAGAGTGTTTAGGAGGGATAGGAAAGATGAGTTTGTTTATATGTAAAAACCTGTTTAAAATAGCTGTTATGGGCAATATATACAAGGAGAAAAACACTCCAATAGTGTTTGGGATAAGCCACTTAGCAAAAATTGTGCAGAATTTCTATTAATATATTGTCCATCTAATATACAGGTGAATATACAGAATAGTGATCGCAACATAGTAACGTGTGACATGAGTTTCAATAAAACATTGTGTTAGGTAGTTACAAAAACCAAACATTTTAGAAAGGCAAAGGTTAATTTGCTCAATGAAACATCACAGCTTGTAGACTGGAAAATTGTAAAAGCAAACATTTAAAATGAATATTGTAATAGATGAGGAGTAAAGTGACTATGGTAAGGCCATGAGGAGGATATGGCTAGTATAGTATACAAAGGAACACTGTACTGTAGTAATAAGATGACAATGGGGTAAACTCGGCTTCTCACGGGTATCATATCAAGGCTCTACACTCCTTTTAGAACCCTGTATTCAGTAGTTACACTATCTAGCACCATACCTCCCAACTGTCCCATTTTCAGTGGGACAGTCACGATTTTAGGTCTCTGCCCCACTGTCCCACCTGGGGACATGTTTGTTCTGTGGGTGGGAATGCAAGGACGGTGTTACCAAAACCAAAACACAAAGTTAATCCAGATCCAAAACCAAAACCAGAACACAGGGGTCAGGGAACATCTCTAGTATATCTGGGATAGAGAACTTTTTGTGCTAGCTTAATAACAAGCTAAAAGCCAGGTTTAAGGCAGACATTAACAGATAGTGTCGGGAGGGACTGTGTGCAGTTAAGATGCAGAGTGTCACTCATTGTCACAGTCTCTCTTGTATCTGTCTCTAGATTATCAACTGATGCAGAAATGTAAATCCAATTTTAAAAACCCTGAGGCACTGGAGCCATGTGCTACACCGGTAAGTAACGTGTGTTTGTGGGAATGTGGGGGCACAGTCTAGATACATGTCATGTATTAAGTCAAGTCCTAATTGCCTCTGTTATGCTGCTGGTTATTTAAGCTTTTATCTTCCTTCTCATTAGCTGTGGGAAATGAATCTCAGTTTGGACCCATAGAAGAAATAGGAAACATGTGTCCTCACACTTGCCTATTATAAGGTGTCCAATAATTGCCTCTGTGATCAATTTCAGGGAGTAGGGGAGTGATTATAAAAATCAAAGAAAGAAAAATAGTGCTTTCTGTGTCAAGATTTAGTGAATGTTTGAGACATAAGAAACATATTCACCTTTAAGATAAGCTAAATTAATTTTTAACATGTGTTTCTGACATTCTCTGTGGCAAAACAACTTTGTGCAACGATTGCTGCACCTCATTTCCCACAGCAAATGTGATCAGGGTAATATTTACTCCTCAATGCCACCCAGGTATTCCCCTGGTTAATGAGAGGTGGGTACCAAACATTATAAAATAAGGTAACGCCTGCCAGGACCCTCTCTCCTTCAAATTTCCAATTTAAGTTCTCCCCATATTTACATATTATGTAAACTGTTTAAACTTTGATTTGTGTATCTACAGTGTAACACTGTTTTCAAAGTAAAGGATGCAATTGGTAATTACATCTCAAGTGACACATAAAGTAGGCCCAATTTATCCAGTAGCAGAAGTCTTCCCATATATATCCAAGATGGATTCCTTCTCTGGTCCTGTATTATAGCTAGTTAGACATCTCTCCAATTTTGGCTGAAGTCACCACTGCTACGCGTTTCACGGGTAGTCTGCCTGCTTCATCAGGAAGGTGTGTAGGATTGCGGTAACTGTCCATATACTGTATAGCATGGAGTCTGTTATCCCCAATGATACTTTAATTACTAATGTGAAAATGAAACTGTATAAAATTGAAGCATTTTCTTTTCATTAATACGGGCATCAAACACATTGTGATTACAATCCTTTATGTAGCATATATTATTATATCTTAAAAGAAAATATTGCACCATTTTCTACACTATAATGATTGTTACTATACATTGATGTCAGATTTGTAAACACATTAAAAGTTTCATTAACTTATCTTAAAGGTGAGCATATTAGAGTGTAAGCCCTCGTGGGCAGGGTCCTCTCTACCTATTGTCCCACGTATGACTCCTGTTCCTTGTATGTCCTGTATTTTGCTGCACTCTGTGTGAATCCCCACAGCATTACTCACACTCATCTTTGCTGCTGACATGTATTACCTCATCTATTTGTAACTTGCTTCTGTATTCGACGCTGCGGAATCTGTGGCGCCTTATAAATAAATTAATAATATTAATAATATTACTCTCAAACATTCTCTGAATTTTGAAAAAAAGCATTACATAATAATAATAATGGTTATTATTTATATAGTCTCTTTCTCTCAATAGGACTCAAACCACTTTACATTGTTGCAGAAGGTGAGGGAGCCACCACATCAGTCCCTGCTCCATTAGAGCTTACAGTCCCTGCAACACGCACATACACATTTTTGCCGGAAGCCAATTAACTTACTGCCATGTTTTTGTACATACAAGCAAGCTTCTCACATTAAAAAGATGAGTGCAGTACACTTTCCTCAAAATAAAAATATTTGATTTTTTATTAAGGTATTCGCTATTACTATTATTTTCCTTCATTTGGATCCATTTGTGCGCAACTGCAAAATCATCAAATCCAGACAATGGAGGAGTTTTTGGGAACTTCTATCACATCCAGGGAGAGATTTATGGACCTTTGTTCTCCACACTATGTCAAACTTTTGATTCCTCAACTTCTTTTAAGGATTATTCTTGTCAATTACTGCTTTTAATTTGCCTGTAAGCATTGACTGGAAATGATGCAGCTATCTATGATCATAGTTTTTCCCCCAAAAATCACCACTTTCTCTAACCTTCAGGATGCAGTCTGCTCTGTGCTCCAGATCACATTCCGTCTTCTGAATTCTTCCTGCCAAGCTAAAATCAGCTCCAACACTACAGAGGTGAGCAATTCAGGAGATATTTTTTCATATTGTAATATATGCTGAGTACTGGTGGTTCCCGTCCATATATCATGATACATGCAGAGTCCTGATCATGAACTCTATACCTACTGTACCCAAAAGTCAAGGGGAAAAAGATCTTTACTAATAGAGCTTACTATCTATGTCTAGATATAATAAATGGTAGTAATTATTAGACCCCGTGTTTTGATTCTGGTTCTAAAACCATCATCGTGTTTTCATTTTGGATTGGCCAAAAACCTCATGTGTTTTGGTTTTGGCTTTGGCTCTGGCTCTGGCTCTGTATTTCATTAAAAAAATGGGAAAAACATATACAATCATGTAATTGTTAGCTGTTTTTGTTCCTACATTAGTATTTATATAATTAACAATAAATTGCAGACATTAAAAGCCTATTTTCTAATGACTACCTCACAACTGTCAATATTTTCAGCAATTTTGGCCAAAGGCTGCAGCAATAAATATGGGTAAATATGTTTCTTAGTGATAGCGATACAGAGAGTCACTTGCCTGTGGTTTGACTCTGAGCACCCCCCATCCCCAATAAAATATTTCTTGATTTTGAAATCCAATTGTTTGACTGTGGAGGCAAACATGTGAGGGGCAGAATCACATCTCCAATAGTAAGCGGCCAAAAGATAGGGAACTGTGTTTGACAGTAGAAACACGAAAACAAAAAACTTTTTTTAGCAAATCAGTTGTATTGATATTGGGGAGCAGTGTCTGAATTACAAGGGAACTGTTCCTCCTTACCCTTTCTCATTGGGCGTTTACCTAGTGGCAGCTACAAGCTACAAGTAGCTCCAACTCCAAGAAGCTTTACTTCTATCTGTAAATCAGAAGGATCCCAGTACTAGTTCTGGCAGTAGAACTACTTTTTCAACCTCTACTAATAAAAAAGGCCACGTGAGAAGAAATTGTAAGAACTAGAACTCCAAAAAAATCCAAATAACATTTGATATAGATATAGTGAGGAGGATGATGATGATTGTGTCATAAGCACATCATAAGTATATTGTCATGCTTAGGCAAAAGAACAAAAATTCCACCTCCTCTGTGTGAAAATATTTTTATCCCAACCCAAAGTACATGTGTCAAGGTATCTATAGCCCTTGTGATGCTACAATACATAGAGGGAGGGACATTGACCATCTAGGCACCATCTGCCTGTTACATCATTTGCAATAAGTTCATTCAAGTAGTTTATCAAAAGGTAGAAAATCATGTATAGTAGTAAGCAGTGCAGCATCAGCTAGCAGCAGAATAGATAGACACCTCAAGCAATCTTCACTGTCCACACCTTCATCATCAACCTTCTCTTTATTAGTACATAATCCAGCATCCTATTTTCAAATGCAAATTGACTCCCCTAATACATCCATGATTCCCAGGAGGCATCCTTGAGCGCTATGACTTCTGCTGTTGCTGGGGGTGACACTTCTATTCAGAAGGGGTCAGAGAAGAGTAAGCATAGTTTTAAACAACAATTGTCTGTGAAGCATGTATTTGAAAGAGGAGCCAAGTATGACAGCCAGCATCCTGGATCACTAAAGCCATGACAGCTTTGTTAGCAGTGAATGAACGTCTCGATTCCATTTTTCCCAAACAGCAATTCTTCAGCTGTACTGGGAGGTTATACAAAATGTCATTCAGGGCCTAAATATACCTTTGTACCAACGATCCACTAAACTATGGATATGTGGATAAGCGGTTCTGGTCAAAAGACTAAATAACCATGGCAGCCCACTGGGTCGGTGCATTGGTTACAGCAGCTTCTGTAGCGTCACGACCATGCTTCTCATTCTTTTAGCATAGTACTGCAAGAACACAATGCCAGGCCATTCACAGCACCCTGTCTATTGCCAGCTTACTAGTACAGATGTGAACCTGCCCCTCACACAATGGCCTTCACAGTGAAACACTTGCATTTTAAAAACAAGAAATATACATTTTTGGGGGTGTTTGCTGCTCATAACGCACCATGTTTTTTGTTCACTAAATGGTTCAGATGTCAGTGGTACTGACCCTCAAATAATTGTGTTCAGATTGAAACACTTTTGATTTTAAAAGCAACTTAGAATATTTGTTCATCCACTCCTAATTAGTGTACTAATATATTATTACTACCAGTAGTCAATGATTGCCTACTCTTCACTCTCTCACACCCGAATTTATCAGCACACATCTCCAGGAGACTGATCTGTGAAAAATAAGTGTTAAGATTTGTGCAGTAAAATCACAGCTATTTCAATATACATTGCCTCTTTCACCCTGTCCAACCCATTTTATGAGCACACAATTGCATTTTCATTGTTCGGAAATATGAACATTTGAGCCTTAGATTTCACAATCTTGGCAAAAAAAACTGAACAATATTTAAAGTATTATATGTCCTGTACTTTTCATATTGGACCATTACAATTGCAAATTTCTACTTTGTTGTCACCATTGTCTTTTATCTACTTATATTACAATTTTTTTGAAAGTAAACTAAACTAAATTTTTACCCCTTAATTGCTGAATAACTTCCATTCCCGATGATCAGTGAGAAAATGATTTCCCTTCTCAGATGTAACCTTACATTATTAATTGCAAATAAAGACTAATTAATTTGAGAGACGCCATTGGAGCACCTAGGTATATAGTATTATATTTCCATCCCTGTAAACCCTTCCTTGCATAATTCAGTCTTTGATGGGTTCACCTTACTACAGAATATAAAGTAGTATTGTTGGGGAACTTTTCATCAGAATTATAGTCATAATATTAGATCTTCTATTGGCTAACTACAAATGTCAACCAACGAAGGAGGCTCTCCATACTTAACTGGGAGAAACTTTAACACTGCATGTGGCTTATTCTTAGTTCCCATTGCCTGAGGACCCTGCCCACTACAGCTGACCATGCCTCTGAAGAGAGCCCCAGAAATATATAACTTGCACATGAACAGAAGATAGCAAGAACTCTTATTTATAGCACTCACTTCAGAAGTGGTCAATCGATAATATTTATAATATTTTTTTATTTAAACTTTACCAAAACGTTTAGGAGATACAACTATCTCCATAGTTCCTGCTGTGCACCTTGGTCAGGCATCACATTCACAGCAACAGCAAAGAGATGCTGTTGGCATGGCTGATGCTGCAACTATAGGTAACTACCACTACCAAAATAAAGAAAACACTAATAAAGTGTCTTAATAATGTGTTTGGTCACCATAGTCCCTTTCTTCGTGAAGTTTTCAACAAACTGTACTTAATTACACTGCCTGATGTTATTCTTAAATTTGAAGTCAATGAATCAAATGTGCTTGTCTGTGTTCTTTGCATGTCAACCCAATGCATGGACATCAATTTTAAAATTCTGTGCCAACATCACTGTAGTCCTTGTTCTTCATGAAATATAACCAAGTTGAAAGTTTTTGTCCCTATATTTCCTTTCCTATATGTTTTGCAAATACCCTCTTTTTAGAGTCACAGATGTCTCTGCCTCTATCCATGGTACCCAAAATATTGGGTTTCTGGGCCTTTGTATCACTTTTATATATAACACAAGTGTTATGGGTCATGGTTCACCTACCTGTATGGAAGCATCTGTTTTCGATAGACTGTATGTCTTATTTACTCAAGTATTTCTTTTATATTGGTAAATATCTTTACCTGTGTTGTTCTATTAGTCCCCTCGTGAGAAACAAACCTGGTGGGGGAAGTATAGACTGTTACCTTTTGTGCTAGTCCATTCTATGCCAACTACTTCCTCTCTTCTCTCTGCGTCAGTCTCTCTTCCAAACTGTGTCTCTTACACCTTCACATGTATGTATCAGTCTCCCTCCCTCTGCCCACCCCCTCCCTGTGCGTGTGTCTTCTATTTTGTATGTTCACCTCTGTCTATCTGTCTCTCTTTTCCCACATTTTTCTCAGCATTTTTGGTGTATGTCCATTCTTTTTCCCACTTTATGAGTCGGGCTTGGTGCATCTTACCCTATCTATCCCTCCAAAGTCTCCCTGTGATATCTGTAAAGCTTTTGTTGCAACTTTTTACAAAAACCTATTCATGAAGCTAAAAATACTGGAATATATTGTGCTTCTCTAAACTATTAATTAATTCTTCGAACTTGTAATATGCCAAAACTTAAACTTTATCAACACTAATTACCATTTAATAACTAAACTCATTAACTATTGGAGTGTCATTACTTCTTCAGCTGTGTTGAGCATGAATCAATACACACCTGTCATTAATTTTGAATTTCTCTCCTGACCTGATTGGAAATTTGCAGTAGGTACTACAGACTATTCTCTCTGAAGATCTTTAATTACCACAGTTGTCTGAGACTACCATTATTAGAGACTTTGTTCTTTATCAGTTGCAAGCTGTGTTTCCTCTGTATCTGATCATCGTTTGCTCTAGATGTTCTCTATATATTCAAAATAAATAAGAATAACAAGAATATTGGTGTTAAATAAGCTCTAAGAATTCATTATTCAGATATTTGCCTAGGTGTGAAAATATTTTCCCCAATTTTGTGTCAGTGATAGGCTTAAAGGTATTCCAGTAAAGTGCTGTCCTAGTGCAGATTAACTCCAGGTATGCTCTCAGCTCCACTGATAGGTGCCCTGGTATCATGACAACTCCTCTTTGGTCAATCTCACATTACTGTATTCTCTCTACCATCTCCTTTATGTACTATCCCGTATTTTACATCAAACCTTCATCATTTTCTCAATATTTCTCTCCCCACGGAAGGCAAGTGAAAAACTTACCAAGGCAATAGAAGACCTCACTCAGATCTTTATCAAGTCTGATATTTCCTCCATCCCGGACAGTGCACAGAGAGTTATATTTGACACAACATTCCTGGACAATGTGGAGGCAGTTACACTGTTATCTTTTACTGCTGGTCCAAGGAACCAAGATATCAACACCTATGTAATGGGTGAGAATGTGTTTAATCTCTTTGAGTAACTTTCTGTATATTGGTAGATACATGATGTGTACAGTATGTATAAGTCAATGAATAAAAAATGTACACTTAGTGGCCAATATATTAGACACATGCTTAAAATAATTGCAGTTGGGTGAGCTGGTATGAATGCCACATCATATTTACAAATTGTTGTTGATCAGATACTGTGCTCCTATTTAGCAGTTTTCACATCTGTAAATGGGCTTTTCAGCAAGATAATCTTCATAGCTTTCAAGTTGTGGAAAATAATCATTCTGGGAAATTAACTATATATGTAACATAATTGCTGTTTATTGATTATAGATATGTAGGCTCTAGTATTCACATTTGAACCTCTGACACGGTGCACTAGATTACATTATACATTCAGTAAGAGCACAATTAATTGTTATATTTCCTCTACAAATACTCAACAAATTTAAAACAGATACTGCAGAGAAGTGACAGGAAGTCTTAAATCAAACTGGGGCCCAACAAAAACGTAGGTTAAATGGTATCTAAATGTGAAAACCTACTATGAAATATAATGACAACAATGCTGAAGCAACAGCTGAACTCAACCAATACTTTTCTCAGCCCTGGTTACAAATATAACATGTTTCAGGGCATGATATTATCAGGACAATGGTTGTAGATACAAGTGATGTGTGAGTGCTATTGCAGTTAATACACCAGTATGAGGAGCTCTTAGTGACTTATAGTACAAGAGCTTCAATGACCAAAACATCTCAACTGACTGATGTTTTAAAGATGGCTAAGGTGATATCATCATCATCATCATCATTTATTTATATAGCGCCAACATATTCCGTAGCGCTTTACAATTGGGGACAAACGTAATAAACTAATAAACAAACTGGGTAAAACAGACAAAGAGGTGAGAAGTGTAAGTAATGTAATGTAAAGAGAAGATATCAATATCAAATTGCAGCACTTCTCCATGATGACATAAAAGGCATGAGTAGAGAAATGTAGATCATCTGAATATATAATGTTAACTGAGAAATAAGTTGCCAAATCAGAACCTGTGTCGCAGTCTATATCTCCCTCATTTAATAACTTTCTATTTACTAGATATCTCCATGAAGGCCTCCAATGATCATTGCAGTCCTGGTGTTGAGTCTTTAATCCTGAACTTCAGTGACAACATTATGGAGGTACCATGCAGTCTGGTGCCTAGACAAAGAGGTAATGTAAAATATGGATAGTTAAAAACCGATATTAAATTTTTTACTATTTATAGTGACAGGTATATTCTAACACATTGTGATTTTTTGGACAACATTACTAGGCTGTAGACCTTAAGGATTAATTTGATTGAAATAATACAAGACAAATGGGCCATTAGGATATCCAAAGCTGTAACATAATATAAAACAACATGAAATATCTCTATTTTTGTATGCTTTTGGTGATCAAAGAGCACCCAAATGTTCGTATATATTATGAAAATACTTAATTTAAAGAAATCTTCTACAACCTCTTTTTGAACAATCCTATCACCCACGTTTAACAAATGTGTGGGTCCTTCGTGGGATTCCAGTTTCCAGAATTGGAAAGTCAAGTCCCTATTTTTCATGCTCTTTTTTCCTGCAGTGAAAATGAGCACAATACAAGCTAAACTTCAGTAGTGCTCTATGGAAGCTCCATGGATTCAGTCTTCCAGCACTGGGACCTGTGGTGAGACATCATCATCATCATCATTTATTTATATAGCGCCACTAATTCCGCAGCGCTGTTCAGAGAACTATCTAACATCAGTCCCTGCCCCATTGGAGCTTACAGTCTAAATTCCCTAACATACACACTCAGACAGACAGAGACAAAGGTCAATTTGATAGCAGCCAATTAACCTACCAGTATGTTTTTGGAGTGTGGGAGGAAATCGGAGCACCCGGAGGAAACCCACGCAAACACAGGGAGAACATACAAACTCCACACAGATAAGGCCATGGTCGGGATTTGAACTCATGGCCCCCAGTACTGTGAGGCAGAAGTGCTAACCACTTAGCCAACCGTGCTGCCCATACTATACTATGTGGGATAGTATGAACTGGGGACATTAGTGTGAATGCGATTTAAGTGCACTACTGTGGCATAATATGATTTGGGGGCACTACTGTGGCATAATATGAATTGAGGGTACTACTATGTGGCATAATTTAAACATTTATTTATTGATCCGAGTACTATATATTAGACATGTGAGCTGACACTCCTGTTTCGGCTTTGGAACCGATTTCGGTTCTAAACCGCATTCGTGTTTCGGCTTTGCTACTGGTTTTGCCAAAGTATTCCGAAAGGTTTTGGTTTTGGATCTGAATTTAATTAAACATTTTGAAAAATAGGTGAAATAATGTAATCTTGAGATGTTTTTGATTCTATATTACTATTTATGGCATTAGCATTCATTTTCAGTATCTTTTCTAATGATCCCTTCACAACTGTCCCAATTTTCACCAATTTTGTCCAAAGTCTACAGCACCCAAACCTCGTTCACATGTTCAGACTTTCTATTACTCTAATTAAATAAATAAATAAACACACGGACACCAATGTAGACATGAATTTTAGATTAAAATGATAGTCATATTTGACATACATGAAGGTAGGGTTGTATAAGATGGGGATATCCACTTTAAAATAATTTTTGGATTATACCAATGTATAATATATCATACAGCTTGTATGAAATAGCAATATAAAATGTTGCATTCTTTGTACCTCTTTGCCTCATATTGGTATATTTTTCACATATTATTTTTTTTTTTGCCATATTTGTATACCATGTCCATTTTTTTTCATTCTATTTGCCATGTTATTAAGTTATTAATAGAAAGGTAAAAATATATTTCGAATATTTCTTTTAGCCTTTTTTATAAATAATTTAAGAATAAAGACCTGTAACTGGAAAAATCCATAAATTAACTCTTAAAACTACTTATAATCACAGGACAGAAAGGAGGAAAATCATATATTTTTACGACCTAAAGCTAATATTAAACTTACAGTAATTAATAATATTTATTGGTCCTCGCTTTTCTTGCTATCTTCCATTTTCCAGTGAATAATCAAGATTGACTAATTTCACATTAGGGGAATGTTAGTGTAACACTCTGTGTGGCGTGTGTGGCAGATTGTCACGGCCCTCATGGTTTGTGAGTAACGCCTTAAGGGGTATGTTGAGAGAACTTTAAAAGACTGACTCGAGGTCCTGAGGCTAGATGACAACACTGAGTGTCTGAGTTCAGAGAGGGAGGCTCCAGAATGCAGAATGGCCATCTGGACAGGGTGCTGCTCATCTGTACTGTAAGTGGATTGTGTGGTGTGAGCATGGCTGCTTGTTCTGAGAGGCAAATGGGAGGTTTGACTGCACTTGTTATCTTCACAAGTGTTGATATGAGCTTAGTTAAATAAGTACAAGGAGGCATGTGAGTATACCAATAATACTCCAACTGTACAAAGATAGGGGAGAGATAGTGTGACAGTTCACCAAAAGGATAGAGTGCCAGTTCTTTTGCCAATCTATCTAAGTAAACTTGCTGTAGAGTAATGTTAGAAGATGTAAGTAAACATCTAACTCATTTATTTTTAACAAAAGACATGGCCTGACGCAGATTGATTTTAACACTGAAAACTGTACACCTCTTGATCTAGTTTATGTCCATTGTGCACGCTTTGCTGTTCAGTAGACATTAAGGACGTAAAAAAATCACAATTTAAAACAAAAGCATTTTATTTCACTGTTTTATCATGAATGCCTTTATTAACTGGTGACATTAATTATATCTTCTTTCCCCGTGTGCGTTATTTTGCAAATTTATAATCCACATAGGCATTGGATGTATCCTGCAGTATCTTGTGTAGTAGAGTACAGCAGACCCAAACCCAAATTCATCAGCGCACGAATCTTCAGATCCATTCCTTGTTGAATTTAGGAGTGCGCAAAGTCAATTTACGTTTGTTTTAAAATAAACGCACATTGCGCTCAGGATGCGTTCCTTGATGAATCAGTCACATAGAGTACACGTAACTCTAACTAAATAAACATTGTACAGCCATTACTGTAATTTCTAAACATTCAGAATGCAATAAAGTGCCTCTTTCAGACTGGGAACCAAGCTGGGCCTCACTCCCGCCACTTCCGATTTTGTATTCACTGGTATGAATAATGTATAAAAATATGAAAACAATAATACAATTCCTTGATTACGATGGACTCTAGCTCTAGGAAACCTGGGCATACTGTCCAATGTGTCCTTATATTTTATTATTTCTGTAGTTATTAGAAAACAGCCTCTGTTTCTTAAACAAGTGCTTCCCATAAGTTGACTGGCAGTGGCCTCTTACTCATAGAACTGCGGTGATTCATTCTGTAGGCATCAAGTATAGTTGGATGAATTTTACATTTAAATGCAGGCGTAAAATGCATCTAAAAAAAGTGGTGCAATTACATACTTATTCTGAGTTATATGTATCTTAAGATGTTTAAATCCTTAGCTGCATGAAGAATAATTTAACGCTATATAAATTCAGTTAATTTAAAGTGTGTCATTTAAAATATGTTTTTTGTATAAATATAGTAAGGTACTTAAAATTTTCTGTTGTATACTAAAGGTAACTGTTTGCTAAAATAATCATACAATATAAGGAATGAAAGGAATTTCACTAATGTAAAGTTCCTGTGAGCTTTATGTCTGTAGTCTGAAAGATTATCTTTTATGGGTAGTGAGAGATTTTTGACTGTTGGTGTTGAAGTAATTTGTTGTGAACGATACAGTCAAACTCACTACAGTATATCCGCAAAGTGTAGCCATGTAAACTCCAACTGTAAAGCTTCATACTTTGTGGAAAGAGTATGGTGTATTCTTACATATCATTTCATAGTACCATAAGTGTCAGAAAGGTCATTTCAGTGAGAATAATGAGTCTCAATTGCAGAATGTGCATAAGATTATTTGTAATTAAAATGTTGTACTTTTTGGGGCCTTCTGTAGGCATTATGGATAAGCTATTTTTCCAGTAACAGATTGTGCGTGGGTTCCTTGCTCTTTATATCTATTAATCATTGACCTCAGGTTACTGTCTTTTCCAAGACAATGACACAAGGCACAGCACCCCTGCAGCTTTATTACTGAAGAATAGCATCAATTGATTTTGCATATTGGTATTCAGTATTCAGGAAATTATTACAGTTGCACACTATAATGTAGTGTAATACATTTGATATGCTTGTGTTATTTTACAAAATAATCAGTTCGAATTTTTTTAATGTAGATTGCATGGTTTTAACCAATAAAAAAAAATCAAGGTGGTAATGTCTAAAAACAAACATGAGCTGCTGTCAATTAATAAAAGTCTTTGATACAATCCCCTTAATAAAGATACGTTCATTAATTTAATCAATCATCTATTTAGAATTTTCCTATTTCCAGTTGAGCTAAATGGTATAGCTACAGGAATGTGACAAGAGTCTTACTCTTTCAGTATCAATAGTTTCTTGCTGTATGTTATGTACTGTCTTACACATCAGTCCTTCTATAGTTTTTTTTTATACAAATCCTATGTCAATTATTTAAGTTGTAAAGATCTAACAATGCCACTTGTGCTCTATAAATAGGGAAGATGCCTGTAATTACTATAAAGGGTGAGAATTGGACACACGGCCTAATTCATTAAGGAACTTAGACAAGAGTTTGAGTAAGTTTTCTTACTTAAGTTTTCTGGACAAAACCATGTTGCACATAACTTAAATACTGGCTGTTTTTTCATGAAGCACACATATATCAACTTTAAATTCCAGTGTACAAATAAGTTATCAAGTATTTGTGTGCTACATGAAAATACAGACAGTATTTTCCTTATGCACAAAATAATAAACTAATTTGCAACATAGTTTTGTCCAGAAAACTTAGGCAAGAAATTGAGTAAGTTTTCTTACTTAAGTTCCTTACTTAATCAGGCCCACACACACTAGGAAACAGCAGCTTAGACATATTACCTATAGTTTCTTGTAAATAGTGGTGACTAGCTTCAGATATGGTGAGCGAAATGTGAACAAATAACATATCAAAAGGGTGAAATAATACAACCACTTTTGGTTTGGCAGAAATCAAATTTGTCTTCAATACAGAAGCCATAGAGGGTGAGCTATTTACATAGGCTTCAGTGCATTTTGGTATATAGAAAAACAAGCAGCATAAGCCTATTAACAAAAGCCATATCTATTGTTTAACTGGTGTTTTAAAGGTGGAAGAATTGTGTTTTCACAATAAGCAAGTCTATGAGGGTCCTCCTAAACTATATATCTGTGTATTTAGCTACTTCTGGTCACAACAGACAGTAATTACAGCACTTTACTCTGAAATGATTCTTTGTTTTACATCTTACCTATCCTATCTGATTCTTATTTTGGGGTTATAAACTCTGTGACAGGATGTACTGCCTATGCCACCCTATCCGTTGTGTTGCTGGGACCAACTGGGCTTGCCTTGCCGCTGTCCCCTTTCTTTCTCCCAAATGTGCCCTCTAACCGCAGTAGGAGGGGCTTTTGCTGCTGCCACCACTGGACTCCTATGTGACATCCAGAACCATGTCTTTCTGGGTAATTCTTGCTGCTAATGTACCCTCTCACTGGGCACCTGAGCTGGTATCCCTGACCTCTTCCTTTAGATCAGGGTTGCTGTGGATGGTTCTTCCTGGCCTGTCACACTGGCCAGAGCTGCTGGTAGCGGGCAAAACATTGGTAGTGGATGCAGGGTCCCAACCTCAGAACAGCCCAACAACGGATTCAATTTGTTCTAATCTGCATGTCACAAGAATTACAGCAGGGTAAGTAGTCGTCAAAGCAGGTCCTTGAAGCAAAAATGTTTTATTAGCTCAAGTGTCATGATATGGACAGTTACACACGCCAGTATGTGGTACTAGCGATCTTTTCAGAAGTACAGATGGTATAATATATTTAAGTGTAAAACAGGGCCGTTTAAATGCAATTTTGGACTGTAGCCTTGCAGGACGTAATCTGTCCTCCTGGCCCTTTAATAAATCCAGACTGATTCATGCAGCCTGCTTATAAATCAGCCTGGAGGGGTTTAACACCTTTTACATTTCTACTAGTGGTACCACTATGTGTGAGGTTTCCTATTGAATGATTACCATCAGGATATAACATTTCTATAATCTTGCATTGAACGCAATTTAACTTGCAAAATTCACATTTATCTGTGATCACTTGCCTAGAGAGTCTACCAGCAAGTACTATTATCTCCTCCTGTCTTTCAGGATCAACAGTTCGTTTGATCACTGGGTGATGAAAAGGTCTGATTAACATGAGATTACTGGTCTCTAGACATTTGCAAAACCCAAATATAACATACTACTGTCTCAGAAGTCCATACATTTTCGTACAAAACACATACCAATATAAAAGGATAAGTACACTTGCAATGATATACAGAGGTGCTGTCACAGTTCCAAACAGGAGTATAGCTAGGAGTCACGAATATGGGGAAAACACTCTGTTTATTTGCAGAAAAGTATAAATAGCAGGTAATCGAGAGCAGTAGTAAATACCAGGTGCAAGCTGATGCAGGAAATAATACAAATGTTCAGAAACCAGCAGGTAAACAGCTAATGCAGGGAAGCAGGAAGTATGAACAGGTTCCAAGCAGGCATGAACCAGAGGAACAAGGCAGGAGGAAGAATCCACAGGTTGCAACAAGGATATGACATCACAGAATGGGACAACAATAACCAGCAATGTGTGCTGGGAGCAGTGGCGGATCCAGGGGGGGGCGATCGCCCCCCCTACCAGGGGCTTGCTGCCGACAGCTACACACTGTGCAGGTCCGTTCAGCAGTGAAAGTGTGCTGCCCGGCTGCTCTGATTGTGTTTTAAACACAATCAGAGCAGCGGGACAGCACACTGTCACTGCTGAACGGACCAGCACATACTGTGCAGCCGCCGGCAGCCTTAGAAGTCAGAAAGGGGGCAGGGCCTAAATCGCCTTCCCCTACATCGCCCGGGGTATAGTCATTTCCTAGATCCGCCCCTGGCTGGGAGTGACAGGTATATAAAGGGAAAACCACACCCAGGTGCATGGGATAATTGGTGAACATGAAGGTTAACCCCTAATGCACACAATAAGGCACAATAGCAGCACCTCTGGTGAATGGAGGTACTGCCAATACAAATACAATAATAAGGACAAAAAGGCAGGAGCTGCCATGCAAGGCAGCATGTAATGCATAAGCTGTAGGCAGATCATGACAGTACCCCCTCCCTTAAGGGCAGATTCCAGACGCCCAATTACCAAAAATGTCTGAATTCATCAGAATCATAGTCCAGAATTGGGGGCCCGGCAGAAAAGTCCTCGTCCATGGGTGGACGGGCAAAGGAGACTATGCCAGCTGCCAGTTCAAGCTCCATAGACCTTGCTCACTTCTTTCGCTTTTTCTTCTTGCGAGAAGTCCCTGGAACAGCAGTTTGAACCAATTGGGTGGAGCACAAAGGAATCTCTAGGCCAGGTGAGATGGGTGGAACTGCTGACAATATGGAGGCCCCGTAAGATGGCATAGCGGGAGGTGTTGGTGAAAACTTGTTGATCACTGCCTCGACAAATAGTTGTAAGTCAGATAGAATGGGGTGATCAGACTCAAAAAAAGGGTTTGCCCATTCCATAGCCTCTCCTTTAAAATGTGTTAACAAAAACATTTCTTGCCTCTTTGGGTCACTGGCAAGGCTAGGTACTGAGGGTAAATAAGAAGCACAAAACCTCAGTAGAGCACTAAATTGAGAAAGGTGCCCCTCAAAGGTAGATGATAGCTCACACTTGGCACCCTTGGCAACGGATGGTTCGGACTTGGCAGCAGGCTTGACAGGAGACCCGGACTGGGCGGCAGGCTTGGCAGCAGGCCCGGACTGGGCGGAAGGCTTGGCAGCAGGCCCGGACTGGGCGGCAGACTTGGGAGCAAGCCCGGACTGGGCGGCAGACTTGGGAGCAGGCCCGGACTGGTCGGCAGATTTGGGAGCAGGCCCAGACTGGGCGGCAGACCTGGGAGCAGGCCCGGACTGGGCGGCAGACTTGAGAGCAGGCCCGGACTGGGCAGAAGGCTTGCCAGCAGGCCCGGACTGGGCGGCAGGCCTGGCAGGGACAGCACTTTGAGAAGCCTGAGGGCAGACAGCACTTTGAGAAGCCTGAGGGCAGACAGCACTTTGAGAAGCCTGAGGGCAGACAGCACTTTGAGAAGCCTGAGGGCAGACAGCACTTTGAGAAGCCTGAGGGCAGACAGCACTTTGAGAAGCCTGAGGGCAGACAGCACTTTGAGAAGCCTGAGGGCAGACAGCACTTTGAGAAGCCTGAGGGCAGACAGCACTTTGAGAAGCCTGAGGGCAGACAGAACTAAGTGGTAACTCGGGCTGAACCGCATGGACTGGCAACTCGGGCTGGACCGCATGGACTGGCAACTCAGGAGTGGCCTGGAGGGACAAGACCCCCTCTGGAGCGGACTGTAAGGGCAGCGCCCCCTCTGGAGTGGACTGTAAGGGCAGCGCCCCCACTGGAGCGGACTGTAAGGGCAGCGACCCCTCTGGGGCGGACTGTAAGGGCAGCGCCCCCTCTGGAGCAGACTGTAAGGGCAGTGCCCCCTCTGGAGCGGACTGTAAGGGCAGCGCCCCTTTTAGGGCAGACTGTAAGGACAGCTCCCCCTCTGGAGCGGACTTTAAGGGCAGCGCCCCCTCTGGAGCGGACTGTAAGGGCAGCGCCCCCTCTGAAGAAGTCTTTAGGGGAAGCGTTCCCTCTGGAGCAGACCAGAAGGGCAGCACCCCCTCTGGAGCAGACTGGAAGGGCAGCGCCCCCTCTGGAGCAGGCTGGAAGGGCAGCGCCCCCTCTGGAGCAGACTGGTACTGCAGCGCCGCCTCTGGAGCAGACTGGAAGGGCAGCGCCCCCTCTGGAGCAGGCTGGAAGGGCAGCGCCCCCTCTGGAGCAGACCGTAAGGGCAGCGCCCCCTCTGGAGCAGACTGTAACAGCAGCGCCCCATCTGGAGAAGTCTTTAAGGGCAGCGCCCCCTCTGGAAGAGTCTTTAAGGGCAGCGCCCCCTCTGAAGCAGACTTTAAGGGCAGCGCCCCCTCTGGAGCAGGCTGAAGCTCAGGAACAGAGACAGTGGCTGAAGACTCGGAACTGGAGACAGAGGCTGAAGACTCGGAACCGGAGACAAAGGCTGAAGACTCGGAACCGGAGACAGAGGCTGAAGACTCGGAACCGGACACAGAGGCAGGAGACTCGGGACCGGACACAGTGGCAGGAGACTCGGGACCGGACACAGTGGCAGGAGACTCGGGACCGGACACAGTGGCAGGAGACTCGGGACCGGACACAGTGGCAGGAGACTCGGGACCGGACACAGTGGCAGGAGACTCGGGACCGGACACAGTGGCAGGAGACTCGGGACCGGACACAGTGGCAGGAGACTCAGGACCGGACACAGTGGCAGGAGACTCAGGACCGGACACAGTGGCAGCAGGCTCAGGACCGGACACAGTGGCAGCAGGCTCCAAGCTGGAGGCAGATGATGTGACCTCAGAGCTGGAGGCAGATGATGTGACCTCAGAGCTGGAGGCAGATGATGTGACCTCAGAGCTGGAGGCAGATGATGTGACCTCAGAGCTGGAGGCAGAGGCTGACACCTCGGCACAGGAGGCAGAGGCTGACACCTCGGCACAGGAGGCAGAGGCTGACACCTTGGCACAGGAGACAGAGGCTGAAGAATCCACAGGTTGCAACAAGGATATGACATCACAGGATGGGACAACAATAACCAGCAATGTGTGCTGGGAGTGACAGGTATATAAAGGGAAAACCACACCCAGGTGCATGGGATAATTGGTGAACATGAAGGTTAACCCCTAATGCACACAATAAGGCACAATAGCAGCACCTCTGATGAATGGAGGTACTGCCAATACAAATACAATAATAAGGACAAAAAGGCAGGAGCTGCCATGCAAGGCAGCATGTAATGCATAAGCTGTAGGCAGATCGTGACAGGTGCATTGCACTCCTAATTAAAATAAATATCTTCAATAAGTTGTTTCTACATGATCCAGTAACAAATAAGTTCTCTATAAGGGATCCAGCCACAAGCTCCCAATATAAATGTCAGAAATATAATGGTATAGAGCTCTGATACCTAAACATTTGAAATGTCCCATGTATGTGTGTGTGTGTGTGTGTGTGTGTGTGTGTGTGTGTGTGTGTCTGTCTGTCTGTCTGTGTCCCATGTGTGTGTGAGAGACATGGGAGAGGTGGGGGCATACAAAGACCTAATTTTAAATGTTCTTTAACACTATATAGTAAAATACAAAGGCATATTAAGTGCTATTTGTCATGGCAATAGGGTTTCTGGGATCCGTCTCGGGACCCTTGGGACTATCTGTGGCAGGAGTGTAGTGGAAACTGGGAGGCCAGATAAATGTCTTGCTCATAGAGCTTCGCTAATCCTGTATGCTGGATGTTATGAGGAATGCTGGACTGGACTCCGTACTGAAATAAATGAATGGAATCTGGAACTG
The DNA here is from genome assembly GCF_038048845.1 of Mixophyes fleayi. NCBI lineage: Eukaryota > Metazoa > Chordata > Amphibia > Anura > Limnodynastidae > Mixophyes > Mixophyes fleayi. The sequence continues at coordinate 48,919,455 of NC_134405.1, forward strand.
ATGGACTAGAACTTGGACATGGGAACAGGGAGGACCTGAACTCACAACCAGACACTCAGTACCTCCAAGAACTCAAAGACTCAGACAAATATAATACCACAAATGGGACTGGGAAGATTTAGAACTCAGACAGAGGATTTACATGGGTGGCAACCTCTTGAAATAATAAGCCTGGAACTGACTCTGGACAACTCAGAACCTGGGGTAGGCCTGGAACTGGAAGTCGGTACCCCGAGACACAGAGATGGCTCCAGAAGGTGGATGACTCAGAACAACCACCTACTACTCCAGATAGCCAGTAGTAGAAACAGGAATAGATTGATGAGAGGAGGATTCACACAGAAGGTAACAGCTGGAATCTGTACATGAGCAGATAGATTGAAGGTGAATCCACACGAGGAATGAATTGCCAAAGTCTTTATTTCAGCAGGCAGAATGAAGTTGAAATCGCAGAAAGGGTTAATGGTTAAAGTTTGTATCACAGCAAGCCGGGTGAAGCTGAATTCACACAAAGGGTTAATGGTTTGAAGTCCATATAACATCAAGAGGATGAAGCTGAATTCACACAAAGGGTTATTGGTTAAAAGTCCATACAACAGCAGCAAGATGAATCTCAATTCACTCAGAGGGTAAATGTTTGAAATCTGTATACAGCAGGTGGAATGAAGCAGCAAACAGGATGAAGCTGAATTCAAACAATGGGTTGATGGTCGAGATCTGTATACAGCAGGCAGAATGAAGCAGCAAACAAACAGCAACTGTGGCAACCAGGAACTAGGAAAGTGTTACACTGGCAATTTGCTGAGTGTAGGAGGAGACTCTTATAGTCTGCAAAGGAAGCTGATTGGTGGATGAGATCAGGGGGTAAATGTATCAAGTTAACCCTTTACAATGCAGCGCCGCTTGAAATTTAATCGCGGAAGAGGCTGGACACGCGGGTGTTGAAGAACCCGCATATTGATACATTTACCCCCTGGTGTTCAGACTCAGCAGGATGTTCAGCAAATGTCTCACCCAAGATGGCAGCATACAGTGCTGCAGACAGAAGTCACGCTTGTCCCAGGATAGAATGCTGCATTCAACCAAAAGGGAGATGTATGGTGATATGGTATCGCTGAGTGGTGTAAACAGGACTAAGACCCCGATTTGGGACACTATTATTATGTCTTTGTGCTGTTACCACTGCCAGATGCATGACTTTGAATCCCAAAGGTCAGTTACTCTGAACCAGAATGCCCGTCAAGTCAGAGTTTTGAAAAGGTGGAAAAGACACAAAAAGATTAATGTTAGAAGGTGACTGTGGTGAAACGTGTGATCCCAGCCACTTGTCGCAAGAACCAAAATTATGGCACTATTCCTGAATTATTCCTCGAAGATTGGCTTATAAAAGAATTAGGCAGAGATGCTTTTTCTCCACACTTTGCAGTAGAATGGTCTCCTAGACTTCCACCTCAGCCTCCACAGCCGGGTGCTCCAGCCTGCACCCTCATTGCTAAGCTAATGCATTTTATAGATCGTGATACGGTCCTTCGAATGACCAGACTGCAGGGCCCCTTGCCATTTGGAAACCAAAGGATTATGGTGTTTCCGGATTTTCCAGCGGAGGTTCAGAGGGCTCAATCACAATTCACTTCAATTAAAAAAAAGCTGCAAGAGCATCAGCTCCCATACAATATACTGTTTCTCTCCAGGCTCAGGATCACAGCAGATGGCAAGTCCTTACCACTCCCTTTCAAGAATTGACATGGTCCTTGCTTCACGTAATCTGCTCCCTTTGATGTCTGGAGTTGAATACCTGCCTAGTGACATTTCTGATCACTCCCCATTCTTTACTGACCTTGACCTTGTTGTTCAATGGGCCTTACAGTTCTGGAAGCTAAATCCATATTGGTTAACCAAACTGGGTGATTGTACGGGATTGAAGAACCTTTGGGAAAATTATTTTCTAGACAATTCGATAGAGATCAATCCCGTCGTGTTGTGGGACTCATTTAAAGCTTTCACGAGGGGCACATTTATAAACAAAATAGCTGGAATTAAAAAACTTAATAGACCGAGGGAATTTGATTTGGAACAGAAATGTCGCGATCTGGAGGTTTTATATATTGGTACACATGGTTCCTATATGATAAGAATAGTCAAAGGCTTATGTTCTCTCGATAGTATTCCTATAGAAGTGTATAAAGAATACAACAAATTCCTTATTCAGAAACTTTTAAGAGATTTAGTCTCAGTTCTTGGAATGTGGTTCGCTGTACCCATCTATGTCAGAGGCCATAGTCATCCTTATATTAAAATCGGGTAAAGATCCCCTACACACAGAATTATACCGCCCTATCTGCTTAATCACCACTGATGCCAAGATCCTGTTGAAATCCTTTCTATAAGGCTTAATAAAGTCATACATAAGGTGGTCCACCCATATCAGATAGGGTTTATGCTTGGCAAGTCTACCCTGATTAACGTCAGCCGTTTATTTACGCATATCCTGAGAGTTCAGTCGCCTGTGGAGAGGGCAGTGGCCGTGTGCTTGGATGTGACAAAGGCTTTTGACTTGGTCGTGTGGGACTATCTCTGGCAGGTTCTGGAGAGTTTCGGTTTTGGCTCCAGGTTTATCAAACTTGTTAGGCTCCTCTATTTTCACCAGCAGCGAGGATAAGTGTTAACGGTTTTACGACAGCTCTGTTTGATCTGGGTTGGGGCACCCGGCAGGGCTGCCCATTGTCCCCTGCCTTATTTGCCTTGGCAATAGAACCGTTGGCTTGTTTTATCCACTGTCATGAAAACATCAAGGGTATAGCGCTATATGCGGACGATAAGCTGATCTTCCTTAAAGACCATGATGGCTCTTTCACAAATCTTCTGGAGGTGGTTGAGTGTTTTGGGGACTATTCTGGTCTCAGAATCAATTGGAATAAATCAGTGGTTTTCCCTCTATGTTGGCAACCTCCACTTGGTGCTGTGCTCTGCAATTCAATCCAATGGACTAGCAAGTTTAAGTATTTGGGAATTTACATGACGGCTCATGCTTCTGACTACGTCAAACTCAATATAGACCCAATAACTGAATACCTTAAAAATAAGTGTCATACATGGAGAAGACTTCCCCTTACAGTCACTGGAAGAATTAATCGTATTAAAATGGTAATCCAAACCAAATATTTATATACTTTACAACATTCTCCAGTGTATTTGCGGCTATATGTGTTTCAAAATATTAACAAGTACCTAATCTTGTTGATATGGGGAGCAAAGAGAGTTAGGGTGTGGTTCAATATTTTATGTAGGACAAAGAGCTCATGTGGACTGGCCCTGCCTAACCTTAGACTTTACTATCTCGCTTCTCAACTTACTCACATAATCCTTTGGCTAAGTGCTTCACATGATACTGTACTTGGTCACTTTTTTGGGTGAGCAGACAAACTCCTCCCTTGAACCACTACAGGTTCTTTTGATCCGACACAAACCAAGTGCGATGGCTCCAATTATAAGACAGGCCTCAATGATATGGTCAGTGGCACATGCGGTCTTGGGAGGCGAAGGGCTGGATCCAGACTCCCCTCTGTGGCATAATTCTGATTTTTGGAAATTGGTGAAGTTAGAAGATACAATGATGTGGATAATAGCAGGAGTGCATACTATTGGTCAAATATATATAGATGGTCACTTAAGATCATTTGAGCAACTAAAGTCCGCTTACCAGTTACCTAACTCCCGATTCTTCTGATATCTGCAATTGAGGCATGCCATTAACGCTCAATTTCCTAGAGAGTAGTCACAGATCCTAGACTCCCCTTTACAAAATATGATGGGTTCTCTAGGTTCCTGTAAATTAGTATCAGTGTTGTATGCCACATTACTGCCTCAGGTGTCTCCGAGAGCATTGGATCAGTTGACAAATAAATGGGAGACTGATCAGGGCGTCCTTTCAGATGACGAATGGAGCTTGGTTATAGGGGTTACAAAAAATGCCACCTCATGTCTCAAGTTCAAGCAAATACATGTATTTAACCCCCACTAGCCTACACATGATTAGACTTCTCACCTCCTCTGAGTATCCTAAGTGCGGAGACCCCGTATGTACTTTCTGGCACTTATTATGGACATGCCCAGTTGTTCAATCATTTTGATGTAATATATGGGATCGCATCTCCTCTACACTACCTCTCCACCCCTCCTATGTTCCCCAAGATATGTTTGTTTGGTATTGCATTAGGTGAGAATTTAGACAAGCCACTCTTCAAATATATATTTATCTTGTCCTCCTTGGCCAAGGTGGTCCTTGCTAGGGGTTAGATGGCGCCGGAGACTCCCAGTGTTGATCATTGAACTAATTTAGTTACTGAGATATGTAAGCATGAGCGATTTATGTACGATAGTAGAAAGACCTTACACAAGTATCATAAAATCTGGCACCAATGGTATGAGTCTCAATTTGCTGTCCTCCCCTTCCAAGATGATATGGTTTGATGTGTATGGCGAGCCACCAGTTATGATATTAGTAACAGCCCTGCGCAGCTTTAGCTTTGGTTTCAGTTTTAGTTTATTTAGGTGGGTTCCGGAGTGTGGTTCACTGTACATTTTTGTCAGTGAAAATACTCAATCTGATTAGAGTCAATTAATATCTTTGTCTGTTATATCTTAAAAGCGACAATAACTTGTAATTTGTTTTGTTGTACTGTCCCTTAAAAATGTAATATTAAAAACACTTTATTAAAAAAAAAAAAAAAAATATTACAGTAAGGGCGTGTCAAACTCAATCGCACGCAGCCACGTGCGAACCAAGTTCTGAGCATCTCAATGTTACTTGTTTTTCTGCGGCATCTCTTGATCCAGGGCTTGTCTAAGTCTTTATCAGTAGTGATTACAGTCTCGTATGCATGCTAGAACATGTGCTTGCAATGAGGAGCAACTGTAAAAAATGTATTTTATGCTCAGTAGACATTAAGAAAATCCTATTAAATATACTGTATTTCATGGTAAAAAGAAAACTATAATTTTTTTTATTTTATTTTTACTGTTTTAACACTGAAACCCATATTATTAATAGGTGACATTCATTTAATATTTGGGGTTTTATCCGTGCGTTCTTTTGCAAAAACGTACCCTCCAGTTTCTTGTGTAGTAGAGCACAGCAGACTTACACCCGAATCGCTAAAAGAGATTTATATCGCACAAGGAGGACCTAATATCTCCTGTATATTTGATATTTCACAAATGAGGGGTTAATATCCATTAGTCTGACAAAATCACAATAGGAGTGGTGCTCACACACATCTAGAACATGATATAAGAATTAGTACGGGGGGAAGGGGGAAAGATGTGTATGCAGGGCACTCAAGGACCAATATAAAATATATTATATACTTTATTGATATGCATTAAAATTAGAATAATAATATATACATCTTAAACAACATTCTCATGTTTAAACAAACCAAGGTATTTTGGAATAAAAGCTTTGACAGTAAAATAATAAAGAAAACCTTCTTATATTACATAATGTGAAAATATTGCTGAGGATATCATCCCGCCCTTCTTGGAGGAATATATACAATATTTTGCTGGCATTGTGGAAAAAGATGATTTTTTTTTCCTGAAAATTCCACTTTTGTAAACACATTTTATTTGATTAGGCATACTATATTAAAATACGCCCTTAAAGATTTTTTTTAAGTTACTTTGATGAAGAAGAGCTAGCAAGAGACATTAGTCTAACTCAACTCAGTCCATCCCCACTCAGTTTGGTTTGTGCACCTACACAGGAGCTTAATTCCTTTGGAAGGAACAAGCTTTAGTTTTCCTTTCTTGTGCATGAGGAGCGTGGATCACAGCGAAAATAGAATCAATCAGCTAATGGTAGTTAGAAAAGTTCCCATTATGAATGGGCATTGAACATTTATAAAAGAAATTTTGAATATATTGTACATTTCCCGAATCCAAGCAGTAATATTGGCTACACCCAGTACGACTCTGTTGCTTGACTCAAGAGCTGAGAGTCAGGATCACCATCAAAATTGGTCTCACCTGCTGGTGGTAAAATTGGAGATCCAGCCATTTGGCACTCAGGCATATCAATTCTGACATTATGGGGGATGATTAGTGCGGTCAGATGATAACTACACAACAGGAAGATATCAATGGACCCCAAAACACATACAATGCCTGATAATTGTTTTACATAAATAGACACTTTGGTAACAAGGTCATCAGATAGCTCCTATAGACCTGTGTGTGGTCATCTTAATGTCAGTTGTGATCCAACCTCTTGGTCCAAGAAGATGTGTGTCCACCTTTACCAACATGCCCAATAATAAACTTTCATTAACATTCATTTTGTTTGTAATTATTTGTTTCTCCTATCAGATGGTGCTATTTTTATCATCTACAAACATCTTGATTCAATCTTAAATGGTAATATATTAGTTACCCCACAAGTCCCTGGAGGTAATAGAATGGCTGTGATCAACTCAAGAGTGGTTACTGGAGCCATCACAAATCCTGCTAGGGAAAAATTGAACATGCCGGTGATCTTCAGGATTACCCATTTAGAGGTTAGTATGCTGAAAATTAAGGTGTAGATTTATCAGAGGACAAAGTGTCCTTCAAATTGTGAAAACAGTTTTCCTTTTCCAGCGATTGGGCATTTTTCAATTTACCTGAGCTATTAATAGGGTTACTGCTGACAATATCTTTGTTACTTGATAATAGGTTTTCCCATGCAACATCATGGGGAGGCTATCACCAGAGGGGATGGCTTTAGTCTCCCCCATGATTCTGCATGAGAGCCTATTTATTAAGTATTGCTTTGGATGCTTTCCACCATAGAAGCTGAGTAATACTATGACAATAATTTTAAGATGTGGAGATAAGTCTTTCTTTAACAAATAGGCCTCTAAGCTGTGGTTAGTGGTTGTGAAATTCGGATGACAATATATGTCCACGTGATAGAATGGTAATAAATGCTATTGGGTGTGGCATGGTTTAACAATTCTGTTTAAAGCATAAGCCAGCATTGCTTTGTTCTATCAAGTTGCAAACTATTATTTTCTGCTGTTTTTGAGATGGCTGTGCTACCATTGAAAGAACCAAAGAGAAAACCAACCTACCTATCCACTAGGAATCGGTAACATATATGAGGCACAAAGTGTATCAAGCCTATTGTTTCCCTCCACAAAATGGCTGCCTCCCCTATGTGCAGGTGATGGTTACACTTTAAGGAAGAATGGTCTTGTCACTGAATTGTCTATATTATTTTTTTCGCAGGCCCTCAAACCTTTTTATAAGTCCTTCTGTGTGTTCTGGGACTCTGAAAGGAGTGGCTGGTGGGACAAAGGATGCATCACAAAATCTTATAATAACAATTACACCACCTGCTCCTGCAACCATTTATCGAGCTTTGCTGTAATCATGGCGCCCTATGGAATTGAGGTGATAAAGGGATTTGGTCTGTAAATTATGTTGATTCAACCACTTATACAATTATGTAGTATCAATATTGTAAAACATGCTTAAAAATCATAGGCTGCAATAGTATAAATATTCATTTACTAAGTATCCTTTAAATAAGAGCCTGATTGTGTAACACTTGCAGAAAGATTGACATTGATATTGTAAAATTACAGCGTAGATGGGCACAAAATGAGCCAAGTGTCTAAAAATTAATAAATAACAGTATTTGCATTGATAAATAAAAAGTCAGCATTCTTTAGAGAATGACAAAGAGAAGAGAAAAGTCAACATTGTGGAGAGCATTGAGGTAAGAGATAGTGGAAAGGAGGGCATTATAGCAAAATTTCCAAAAATGAAGACGACACAGGGAAATGGTAGGTGAATATGTAGGTATGAAGCAGAATAAAGGATAATATACAGAGGACAGAAATTTTCCAAGCAAGGGGAAGATAAGATATGTACATTATACCTACTCAGCAAGACAATACAATTATATTACAATCTCTGCAGACATTTGATCCCTACACCTACACAATGAGACCTGAACACCAGTTATTACACTCTACACAAATGTAGGACTCTGTACCACTAAACATTACCTGACCAATGATAATAACATTGATAACCATCTTGATAATACAATTTTATTACACCTTATACGGACACAGATCACTATATCTACTTAGTATGACAATACAATTACACTCTGTATTGCCATAGGGTAATATACCTATCCAATATGATTTGATCACTGGGCATTATAAAATAAGAGGTGTTGTCAGGGACAGCAATTTAGAGGAATAACATTGCAAATCATTCTGGGCTTGTGCCTGGAAATCAGAGGTTCTTGGAACCTATACTTGTGTGGCTGTTACAATACTTCGGAATGTTTGGGGATTAAGCCCAGTATGTCCTTGGGCAAATATTCTCTCTGTCTTTAACTGGACTGAGTAGCTCTAGTAATCTATCTGTAAGCCAAGCAGTGGGTGTGTAGGATTCACTTATGTAGACAGTTTATGGGGAGAAGTATAACAATACTTTATTAGAAACTTACACACTAAGTATCACTGAACTATATGTCTTAAGCTAGATAACCTGGTTAAATACAAGGCTACACATATAGATGAAAGACTATTAGAGTTATCAGACTCCACAACCAAATCTCTCTGCCGGGCAAGCCTTCTTATATCTCTTGAGTTTCACTAGGTCAAGATCTCTAGATATAGCTATCAGGTTGCCTGGGAGAGGAGTGTTACTGGTCTGGCCTTTCCTATGGGGCAGGTACCTCCTGTCCCCTACCCATCACCTTGGTACCATTCTGTGATTGGCTCCACTGAGATTAGCAGTAGGTTCTGGAGGACAATACCAACCAAACAATGTTAACAAAAGTCAGAATGTTAGTGGGGAAGACTTAATTACCTCCTCAAGTTAACATCTGACTGACAGGGTCACTGGGCCAGGAATAACTAGACATTCACTGTGGGCACATGTAAAACCTATTAGCTTTGACTACTCGTATGGCTATTAAAAACAAGGAGACATGATTCTTAATGAGCTATGAAAGGGTCAACACTTATTTTAGGTTGCCCATTGCACAACTTTTATCACACTTCCTTCTGTGCAAGGTACCTTTTTTATGTTAAGTTACCTTTTTAAGAATGTGGTTTGTTCCTTTGATTGAGCACAGTAGAATCCATCTACAGTCATAGGCAAAAAAAATTGAGAATAACACAAGTCTCACTAAGTTTGCTGGTTCAGTGTTTTTAAACCTTTGTTAGATGTTGCTATGGTATACTGAAGTAAAATTACAAGCATATCATAAGTGTCAAAGGCTTTTATTGACAATTATATTAAGTTTATGCAAAGAGTCAATATTTACAGTGTTGACCCTTCTTTTTGAAGGCCTCTGCAATTCGCCCTGGATTGCTGTCAATCAACTTCTGGCCCACATACTGACTGATGGCCACCTATTTTTGCCTAATCATTGCTTGTGTCACGGGCACTAGGAGTCTTTGCCCAGAATATCACCAGATGTAGTCTTACCAGAGTAGTGTATACACACAGCGGTCCTCTGATAGCAGGGTGACTAGCGGAACAGGAGAATCAGCAGATGGTGAGAGGATGCTAAAGGAAAGTCTATGACTAGCAGCAACTGGTTATGGATTAGACAATATGAACACGAGGATCTTGATGGACATGAAGACGTGAGGAAAGTCAGTGGTCTGCGTACAGCAAGTTGTACCACTGCTATAGTGAGAGGAGTTGTCCAGGAATAGATAGGAGGTAGTGAAGTCAGTGGTCTGCGTACAGCAAGTTGTACCACTGCTTTTAGTGATGGGACTGGTTCCAGGTGCAAGTAGGTAACGGGGAAGTCAGTGGTCTGCGTACAGCAAGTTGTACCACTGCTTATAGAGAGGAAACTTGTAACTGGAGCCAATAGGAAACTGGGGGTCAGTGGTCTGCGTTCAGCAAGTTGTACCACTGCTATAGGTGAGGATAGGCACTAGTGTAGATGAGTGGAACATAGAAGGTAACACGGAGAGCACAAGGAACTCAATCCCAAATGGTATATACAATACAATAGCAAATGACAAGCGCTGCTTGAGAGATACAAAGTCACTACTGAGATCCAGGTCAAATGAGACAAAGTCAATAGCATCTATATCTTCTTAAGATAGAGGACTCCGTAGATGAGCAGGACACAGTCCAAGCGGATATGCAATAAACTAGTAAAGTCAATAGAAGGTAGGCATACTGCGATTCAGTTGAGCAGGCTGTCACGAGAGAAACACAGGGATAGCTGAGCGGCTGCACGCCGACACGAGTAGAGGCCACAGGAGAGTGGTAGTGGTAATCCGTGTCTGTGTAGCACACAGGCAGAGAACTTGACACGAGTGGAGCAATGATGATTCATGCAGAAATCAGCAGGAACTGAAGACACGATGAAACACAGGAGAGTTGAAGCGGTCTGGAAACCGGCAATGCAATAGTCAGGAATCAGCTGGAACTGAAGACACAATGAAACACAGGAGAGTTGCAGCGGTCTGGAAACCGGCAATGCAATAGTCAGGAATCAGCTGGAACTGAAGACACGATGAAACACAGGAGAGTTGAAGCGGTCTGGAAACCGGCAATGTAATAGTCAGGAATCAGCTGGAACTGAAGACACGAGGAAACACAGGAGAGTTGAAGCGGTCTGGAAACAGGCAAGTTGAAGTGGTCTGGAAACCGGCAAGTTGAAGCGGTATGGAAACCGGCAATGCAATAGAGAGGAATCAGCTGGAACTGAAGACACGAGGAGAAACACAGGAACACCTTCAGAGACTCACAGGGAATGAGACTCCAAGATCAGGCAATGAGGTAATGACCACAGGTGCTTTAAATAGGGAGTGTTGCCTGATCAGCCAATTAACTAAAAGCAACAGGTCTGAAGAGTTCATAGAGGCTGCACATGTGCAGACCATCAGGATGGCGGACGGCCACGGTTCCTAATAACAGGAGAAGAGGCACTCACGGTCCGGTGAGTGACAGCTTGGAGTTTGTCAGAATTTGTCAGAATTTGTGGGTTTTTTGTTTGTCCACCTGCCTCTTGAGGTTTGACCACAAGTTCTCAATGGGATTAAGGTCTGGGGAGTTTCCTGGCCATGGAACCAAAATTGTAAGGTTTTGATCCCCGAGCCACTTAGTTATCACTTGACAAGGTGTTCCATCATGCTGGAAAAGGCAGAAGTTGCTCTTGGGGGATGTTTTGGTACCATTCTTTATTCATGGCTGTGTTCTTAGGCAAAATTTTGATTGAGCCCAGTCCCTTGGCTGAGAAGCATCCTGAGACCATTCACTGTTGACATGACACAGGACTGATGGCAGCGCTCACCTTTCCTTCTCCAGACAAGCGTTTTTCCAGATGCCCCAAACAATCTGAAAGAGGATTCATAAGAGAAAATGACTTTACTCGAGTCATCAGCAGTCCAATCCCTGTACCTTTTGGAGAATATCAGTCTGCCCTAGTGTTTTTTCTGGAAAAAAGTGGCTAATTGCTCGCCGTCTTGACACCAGTTCATTCTCCAAAAATCTTTGCATCAGTGTGCATGCAGATGCACTCACACCATCCTGCTGCCATTCCTGAGCAAGCTCTGCACTGGTGGTGCCCCGATCCCACAGCGGAATCAACTTTAAGAGACAGTGCTGGGAATTGCTGGACGTTCATGGGGGACCTGAAGTCTTCTTCACAACTATTGAACTTCTCTCCTTGAAGTTTTTGATGATAAGATATATGGTTGATTTAGGTGCAATCTTATTAGCAGTAATATCCTTGCCTGTAAATCACTTTTTGTGCAAAGCAATGATGACTGCATGTGTTTCCTTGCAGGTAATCATGGTTAGCAGAGGAAGAACAATGATTTCAGGCACCACCCTCCTTTTTAAGCTTCCAATCTGTTATTCAAACTCAGTCAGCATGACAGAGTGATCTCCAGCCTTCACTCGTCAACACTCTCACCTGTGTGAGAGTGAAATTTTGGTTTTGGGATAAACTTCATGGTCATGATAAAGAGGGACTTTGAAATGAATTGCAATTCATCTGTTCACTCTTCATGACATTCTGGAGTATATGCAAATTGTCATCATAAAAACTGAAGCAGCAGACTTTGTGAAAAATAATATTTGTGTCATTCTCAAAACTTTTGGCCATGACTGTACTAAGTCATCTGTCATTTTGTATTATGGGACATTGTTTCCTTTGCTGATGACTAATGTATTCCTTAAGTAATATATATATATATAGGGGTAAATATATCATGCTGAGAGTTTCTAGCTTCTAGCTATTCTAGCTATCATTTATTTAGTACATTCTACAAAATGACAGCTAGAATCTGATTGGTTGCTATAATCAACATCATCACTTTTCAATACCGCCAGGAAAACTCTCAGCTTGATACATTTACTCCCTAGTCTGTTAACCCCCTTTAGCGAGGACTGTTATTTTGGTGTTTCTTACAAAAATATGTTTCTTTTTTCTCCACAGAAAAACCATGGCCTTACAATTGTCTCTCACATTGGTCTGAGTATATCTCTTCTCTGCCTGTGTCTCTCTCTTCTTACATTTATCCTCTGTCGGTCTCTGAGGAGCATTCACACCTCTGTTTTGACCACTCTGTGTGGATGCCTCTTTCTGGGACAACTTCTCATCCTTGTGGGACTTGATCAAACCGTTAATAAGGTGACTATCATTACCAGAAAGTCTGGTATATCTGGTTACATAAACTTCTTAATGTTTGTCTTGCTTCTTCTATTAGAACAATAAAAAGCTATTGAAATAAATGTAAACCTAACAAGTTATATAAGTTGCTTAACATTTTATCTCTGTTAAATCCTGTCATTTAGAGATCTTATGAGGTCAGCTGTATATAATCCATGATAAGATGATACACGAAAATAAAAACAAATACAAACATTAAGATTGTACCGCAAAAAAGAATCTAGTAATATCTTACATAGTTGACTATTTCTGTCTACCACCCGCAAGGTCCTCTGCTCTATCATTGCTGGTGGGCTACAATTCTTGTTCCTCTGTGCATTCTGCTGGATGTGTATTGAGAGTATCCTGCTCTTCATGACTGTCCGTAACCTGCAAGCTTTGAATTATATGACTTCTCAACGCTCAAACTTTCCAGTGATGTGTTTACTTGGGTTTGGGGTTCCTGCTGTGATTGTTGGGATCTCTGCAGCAGTACGTCCACATGACTATGGGGCAGAGAAATAGTAAGTATATAGTAATATTTTATTCTGTATTAATCTATTCTGTTGTCACATTATTACACAGTGACTGTTTTTGAGCAGTTCTATTACATATGTAGTGCTCCCATGTGAGGATACCGGGGTAATGTTTAGATCTGTTGTGGCATCAGTTGGTTGGTTAGCCAGAATCAGCCTTATGTACCAGCCTGGCACACCTGGTATCTCTGGCACACCTGGTACTTCTTAATGGGTACAATATCAGCTCGGCAAATATCTTGACAAAAGCAAATATATATTTATTGTAATACATACACCGCCATGGGGTATAACACTTTCAATGAATAAGTACCTAGGGCATAACCTTTATTTTGAAATAGTCTGAAACCCTGCTCTAATCACATCCCACAATATGATTTTTGACGCAAAGTGCTGTTGTAGTTAATATGACATTGTTGCTATAGGTTCACATGCAAACATTTTGCTTAGATTCTTGCAGGAACACTGCACAGTGATCATATTGTACAGGTCTCCCTCATTAGGAAGCCTCCTATTAATGCAAAACAGACTGTGGTGGGGCTTCAACCGTTACAAAGACAGGGATATTTATAAAGCTGCACACAATATGGGGTGAAATTTGCTAAAGTAAGAAGATGGAGACAGAATCCTAACAGTTTTGGTAGCACAATTATGTATACTTCTCAGACACTGTCCAATAGAGCTTACATTTTGCATTATCCCTGTCTTAGAGGAAGGGATATTATACTGTAAGAGCTGTCTGTGTGGGGCAGGTCCAAGCAGGACAGATTGACAACAACATCTCTGCTCTCTCCTTTAGTTGCTGGCTGGGATCCAGTCTCACCTGGAGTTTCATTGGTCCAGTCTGTGTGTTCATCGCTGTGAGTACAACATCAGACTTTATATATATCACCTGTTCTATCCCTGGTTATCAGATGTCTGTCACATACATATGAAGGCATTTTGATAATGGCATATTCAAAGAAAGTTGCTTCATCAAAGGTTAATTCTGTGAGAGGGATAAGGAAAAAACATTCATATGTGACTAGAAGCCAATTTGCTAGAATTATACAATATTTATAAAGGCTCCAAGGAGAGCACTTTCCTTACAAGCCTTGTTGCATGATTCTCTCTTTAAAATGAGTAATTTTATTTACAGATTAATATAAATATAATATTTGCTCTGAAATATTAACCTATCTCTCAACCAAGCCCAGCCCCAATTTAGGTGGGACAGTCCTATTCCGCTGATGGCAAAGTTGGTCCCCTGTTCACTGCTGATCTGCATGGCAGACGAACGGTGACCATGCGCCATGCACACTGGTGAGCATGGCAATGAAGGTGTTTGGAGGGCAGGAGAGAACAGGGCAGCCTAGTGCTTCAAAAGCGCTAAGCAAGCACCTGGAGTGTTACCACGCCCCCATTGTGGCATGGCCACACCTCCATCATGCAATATTCATGGCCTCTGTCCTGAGGCTGCCTACCCAAACGTTAGGAGGTATAACAACACTAAAAATTTAAACAAATTAGGACAAGTGCATTTATTAATGCTGATAATGGTGGACAACATTGTTAGGCTAATGGCAATGACATGAACTCCTAGAACAGATGATAGAGGTCTTCATCTATTGCAGCCACCTTTCCCGTAGAGTTGTTATGATCCCAGGTACTTGGATGCCCCCAGGTCTTAACTCTTGCATAGTAGGAACTTATGAGCAGACACTGTAGTGCAGGGGTTGGAGGAGTAACTGGAATACAGGAGACAATATTCAGTCCAAGGGTCATGGGTCCATAGCTAGCAGAAAAATCAAGTACAGGTCAAAGGTCAGGTCAAGTTGCAAGCAAGGAGAATCCAAAAGACAGGCAGATGGTAGGGGCAATCAGCAAACAAGTAGGGTCCAAAACAAGCCAAAGGTCACAACAAAGATCAGTCAGAATTTGGGCAGAGTATCCACAGGAAACCTGAAGCTGGTCAGCAAGTGTGGTGCACAGACGCTATATGCGGCACAGAGGCTTAGCCTTAAATAGTGAGAGTGGCCAATCCAAAGTTCAGGGCACCAGCCCTATTAATTGGAAACAGAGGCTGTATACTTAATTGTTGTGTTCTGCGTACGTGTCGAAGGGGTTTGAAGTGACATCCAGACTGTCAGACCAATACCTCGGATGCGGCACCCAATATAAACAGATGAACTGCGGCGGCTCATAACAAACATTGCTACAGAAGTGTATTTAAAGTATTGTAATTGTTAGGATTTATTCAGGAAATGAAATTCACAAATTATCTTGGTTTCTACAAGGTGGTTAAGTGTAGATGTAATGCAGGATTAACAAAAAAAATCTAACAATCAAGTTCAATTTTTCATACATTCTAATTGCATAAAAAAGTAAAGTCCAGTTTCCAACCAACAGTTATTAATTCAAATGCAATTCTTGGTAAAAATACCTGCAAAATTGTGCTCTCCGGCTTTCACATTAGTTGTTGATGGGGACTATCGTGAGCTCACAATTGTAACTATAACTGTAATCTCATTTCATGACAATCAATATCCTGTATAAACTGGGAGCTGTAAGATGTAACACTTCCTACAGTTTGATATCACAGGAAGTTTCTCTGGAGCACAGTTAGCATGTTCCTGCTAGTACATGAGATGTTCATCCACATACCTTCCCAGAAGACAATTATAAGGTGAATTTAGAAGAAACATTATTGCTGTAACAAGCAATATATGTAACATATTTTTATGTCATTGGTTAATACTTTTTAACTATCCCTGACTGTCAGGAAGACTCACTCCCAAGAGACCCCTACGGCAGGCAGAGAAGTAGTGGAGAGAACCAAATGTGATAATGTGATTCGCATCAACATGTTCTACCCATTGTGACATGATGAAGCTAATCACATCATCATACTCATAATATTGTGGTGGTCAGGGCGTAATGACACAGTTTGCACCATTAAGTCCCACCCACCCACCTACAGTTTCATAGATCTCTCCTCCTCATTTCCGGAGTAGAGTTCGGATGTTGGTTTAATGTCTAGGTGACATATGTGGTGTCCAATACAACGTATGATCTCCCTGCAGCATCAAGTAATAAGATAAACTACAGAAATATACTGTTTCAAATTACAAGGAAAACATAGAAGAGACTTACAGCAGAATCTTGCCCTGGATACGAGCAATCATTTGGGAACAGTTAATTTGTATCATACCTGTGTTATAACAATTCTTTGGAATATTTTGAGATGTCTCCACATTACTCAAATGTTCACATATCTGAAGCAACTATTGCTATGTAAAGCAAAAAGTCTCTTTATGTATGCATCTTCTTGACTCCGCTCCTGCATTCTCACTTTTGTATTATATTATCCTCTCATACTTCCTCTTCTCCTTGCTTCTCATCCTCATCCTCCCAGGTGAACACCACTCTCTTGGTCCTCACTGTAATACTGCTCCGAATGAGACTTGCATCTCTAAACACAAATGTGTCCACTCTGAAGAACACTCGGTACGTAAAGGACAATGGGATCATTTACATAGAGCACGTCTTATCTAGCGCAGAACATTTATATTAGCACAATCGCAGAAATATTTATTGGTTTTGTGTATCCGATTTGTGCAAACAGTATTGTTTTGAAGGTAGCATTCAAAATTTTCTCAAGTTTTCCATTTTACTCCAAAATCTAAAATGTTTTTTTACTCTAACATGTTCTAACTAACTCCTGAAAGTACGTAAGGAGTTCTCATAGCTACCGTTATTTCAAGTAACTGGTGTTTTACTATACAGTACTTTTTTTATAATATATTGATTTCCGAAAGAATATTTAAGTCTATTATGCATTATTTATGCCTGGTTAGAGCAGAAATTTAGATGACATGAATAGAAATGTACACCGTCAAACACAGAGTTAGCAATTCTTTTACATATGGGGCTTCTTTACCACTAACAGGTAATTTAAACATCTCATCCAACAAACACTAAATTCCAATTTTGCAGCTCCAGGTTTGAGGAACATCTTCTGTCCAACCATGTCTGTGCATTATGGTACAAACAATGTGTTCTCCCTGCAATGGGTCAACAAATAAAATTAAGACCTGACACCCCTTCCTATCCTATTGACTTTACACATTTTCTATTACTGTTGCAGTTCAATTGAAATGTACACAGTTAAAATGGTTGGGTAAGTTTTAACAATCTATAGAGATTTACCTGAAAACCGAATCTCCAGCCTTCCGATGGAACCTCCATGCTGACAGCCAGTGATTCCGAACACACAGGACTCCGGCACTTCAGTTTCACGTCGGTGTGACTCACGTCAATGTTAATTTAAAGCGGCAATGTGTGGACCCCACAGACTAGGTGTTTAAACACAAATTATATTACTATATTTTTAGTAAAGTGGTATTTGCTTTATAGAGCCACTGGTCTAGAGTCTACAGTGAGCAGAAGACCTAATTTATATGTGTAATTCAAGTCATTCCTAATTGTCCATCTTCTCTTCCAGGATGCAGACATTCAAAGCTCTATCTCACCTTTTTATTCTTGGCTCTACCTGGAGTATTGGCTTTTTCCAGTTTGGATCTGATTCCATGGTCATATCTTATCTATTTACCATTTGTAACAGTCTTCAGGGTCCCTTCATCTTTCTTGTACATTGTCTGCTCAACCACCAGGTAAAAATCCATATGTCATGTATATGAAACCATTGTGCAACGTGAATATAAGAAAATATAATTTTATTGTATAAGCAATATCCTGAAATTTAAATAATAATTAATGAAAGTAGACATAACTATCATTGAGAAAAAGGAGAAAGTGCAGGCAGCTCACCACTTGATTGTGGGAGAAAGGAGGCCATTGAGCTAAATCAAAAACAATCTAGATCAGTCAGGGGCACATGGGGTTCCTCTGGAACATCTTAGCACTTTTGGAATACTGCGGGTGTCATATAGCATTAGAATGTCCTTTCTTAGGTATATTGCATTCTATAACACAGTGTTAGAAAACTGTTTTTTATCTACCATTATTAACCAGTTATCAACCAAGAAATGAATTACACCTTAACTTATCATTCAACAGACAAGGCCTTCTTTCAAAGCAATTTGTAGTAAATAGCTTTCCATAAATGTGACAGCTAAGGCCAATCAGGTCTCTCAGTCACTGCACTTTGTTGATCCTGCCGTGATGCTGCAAGGTCACACTGACAAAGATACACACTGCACACTGCAAGAAGTACACATGGCCAAGGTATGCCTTGACTGGAGAGTCTGCAAGGAGGTCAGGGATGTAGCAGAAATGGATAGCCTTCAAACAAATGTAGTTCTGGGTAACAATAATGGAAAAGGTATGCAGGTGGAGATTATTACCGCCATCACTTAGAGTTTTCTGGTCGGACACCAATGGTGGAACCAAACATTGAAGCGTATAACGCAGAACTTTTTATGTCAGATTACTTACTGTAATTCCTGTGATGTATGTCAGCAGCTTTGGCACTTCTGTGCTCACATTTCCCTCAGATCCTTGCCCATAGTTGGTGAGTTGTGGACATCGTAGGTCCTGTACCTGTGTCCAGCAGACTGAAGAAGAGTTTCTTTCTCACTGTGGTAGATTATGATATTCTGAGTCTGTGGCTTGGCCCGTGATCACTGCAGAGAAGGCAGTGAAATCCTAACTGATCATCAGTCGCAAAGTCTCCTCAAACTCTTTCTGCCAGCAGAAGAGCGGCAAACCCTGATGTCATCCTTCTTTTTGAAAGGCATATACCAACACAAGGCCATCAAAGTTTTTGTTAGTGACATCTCGGGAGGGTTTGCCATGAAGCTTTTAATTCACCCAACAGGAGCTGTAATTCCCATTCAGCACTGTACATCTCCATTCACTTGTTTCTCTGGTTTTACTCACAAGCCTTGCTCTGTCCCCACAGCTGTGTGACCTAGGTACTGTTCGTGAGACTACAATCCTTAAGCAAATTGGTACCTCCTTTTCTTTTAGGCTGGGATCAGGGAGTGTCTTGTCTCTCATGTCTTGAGGACCCCCAGCTGTGGCAGGCTCCAAGATAGGAGTCCAACACAATGGTCACCATTGTAACACACACAGGGACGTAATCATTCAGCCCTGTGTAGTATTTGTTAAGCAAAGTCAGGCTCAGAAGCGACCAGTACTTCCAGTCCCACTGTATATGGCAGTGATTAACTCTTGTATCCCTCTTAGAGAAACAAGTACGTTGCTGAACATTAACAACATAGTTTACATAGCTTCACATGGCAGCATTTTATAAGACAATCACAGCAATAAACCTTAAACCTAATACAAGGAGAGGTGAGGTTAGCCATTGTTACAATTGGATAGTATCCTACTCTTATCACAGAAACATTTACTTGACCACCTTGCAGATGTCAAATGCCAAATGTGAGGATGTTGTATAGAAAGTTTGCTAGGTGGGGGCAATCAGAGGCAGGAGCTGAAGTCAATGCTGTGGTGCTCTGAGGTGCAGTTCAGTTTCAAGCCTGGCCAAATTTCCAGGACTCACAAAAGGTGAATGAAAGCATATACAGTTCGGTACAAGAGATGCTGGAGATAAGCGTTATCCAGGAATTTTGCAGTCCTTTGGCAGCCTCCACTGCACTGGTCCCCAAGAAGAGCAAGTCCATGTGGTTTTGCATAGATTACAACTGGTTAAATGATGTGACCATGTCTGACGCCTATCCCCTGATACTTTTTTACATATGTTGGTCAGAAAAGTAAATTTCCACTAATGACCTGAATAAGGGATATTGGCAGATATTGACTCCAGATGGTCAGCCTTATGCATGTATAAGTTTAGGATAAATAATGAGCCTGTACAACCACCTCTTGGAATGTTTGAACGCTTTGTTATTTCAGTGCAAAAAAAAATCACTACTGCTAAAGATCCTCCCCTGTTCCTGAGAGACACCAAAATCTGTGTTACGAGCTGTGGCAGCCACAGCTCGCTTCCCCTCCATCCTGGCTGTCATAGTAATAGCCGGACATCACTTCCGTTTTTATGCCCTTCCATCAACTAGGCAATAGCCGAGATGCTCCTGAGAGGCACCAATCTATAGAGAGACACAACAATCTATATAACCCATTATATTGGAAAAGTAAGACTATCCTGTCACAATGAGTCTTATCACAATTACTTCATTTACTATACCTTCAACATCTTATCCCACAATGCAATCAATTTTCTTCATTGTGGTGTTTCCAAATTTGTGTTCTGTACTCAAAGTCTATTAATCAGTTTATTTTTTATTTCCACAAGCATATGTTAAAATTTTGTGCTAAATGGGAACAATTCAGGACTATGTCAGGGACTCGTTTCATTTGTTTAGAAATGATTTTACTTTTTTTACTTTATTATATGAATAAATATGTTATTTACTTTCTGTACTTTTTACTAACCTGCTGGATCCAAATTGTTACTGCAGCCTATAAGTGGATCAGTGGCTTTTATCTGAGCCCTTTATTTATTATTATAGCTGCTGTCAGCAGACGCGGCGTTGCCCGCGGCCACCATGTCCCTTCTGTCCTGCTAGTGACGTACCGGCCATCTCCATGACGACCGGGCATCACTTCCGGTTCCCAGGTCCCGGTTGCCTGGGCAACAACCGGGACGCTTCAGGCTCCCTGCCGCCGCGCCCGGCCAGCTGTCTAACAGCGGGGCGCCCGCGTGCAGGGCTGTATTAACCCAGCCATCCTTGACTGATTAATTATGATGCAGCTTATTCATTAGTGCAGCTGGGTGCACTAGATCCTATTGGCCCCACTATTATTATTAATTAGTCAGGTCCTGGGAATACTATCAGGGCTTTGTTCTGATTGGCTGTTAGCACAATATAAGTCAGTGAGGACTGAGCCTCACTGCCGGTTATAGCGTCCTGTTTCAGTACTGCTGCCTGCTATTTTGTTCCTGTGTTTGGTGTTTAACCTGAGTATGATTACCCGTGTATGGCCCTTGCCTGTTCCTGGACTCTGAACCTGTGCTTCTGACCCTGATCTATTGCCTGAACCTGGATTCTGATTCTCTGCTAGTGACCCTGATCTTACGCCTGTCCCTGGATCCTGTACCTGTGCCTGTGACCCCTGACCTTGGTTTGTTCTCTGGATACATTGTCTACTGTCGGCCCCGATTCTGGCCTGGACCCTACATTGCTGTCTGTCAGAACACTCTATTCCTGGGTTCTTCTTAGCCGGTACACATCTCTCGACCCTCTGTTTGTCTGCAGCCAAGTCTGTCCCCACCACTAGGGGCAACAGTGAACACCAGACTTCAGAGCAGACTCCGGGTTTTGCTATACCGGCTGGAGGGGTTCCTAACAGCTGCATAATATAACATTAGAAAAAGCCCTTCCACCTAATTTATAATACACATCATGTTTAGAGACCATACGCATTTGTGCTCCAAACATACTTTGGAAACAGCATATGCCAAAAACAGAACTTTGGTGTGTATGTTTCATTATGTATGTACACAACATAATAATGAAATAGTGTTAAATGTTTTGACAATTATTAATAAAAACAAAAGTACCATTTTCAATATAAAATGTAATTAAAAAGCAAATAACTTTGCATATGTAGTTTACTGCTGTTAAAATGAAATGGGAATCTACTTTCTTGCAGTAGTGTGAATAGAAATAAGTAGTAGCTTTAGAACTGAATATGCCAATATCCTATCACAAGATCAGAAATGTCTGGTTAGTGTTGCAAACAGTCATTATCATAATTGCACTAGTCCTCCAGTACCCTCCTAAATAGCATATGTATGGATGCATCCATGTCTAATTATGTGGCAGTTACATAAAAATGTCCCATCTTTTCCACGTTCTGCTTTTTCAGGTGTAGAGGGATGAAGTCTAGAATACGCAAAAATGTAGATATGGGCATATGCATTTTTGGTCCACATGCGCAATGAGCATTTTATGCAAAAAAAATTGGCATACGTCCAGGGCCATCTTTCCAACTGGGCACGATGGGCAGGTGCCCAGGGAGCCCAAGGCAGGACTCCTATAAAAAAATGAATCCTGCAAAAAAAAACCCAAAAAAAACCGTATCTTTTGCGGTCACCTGACCGTTCAGATCAGGTGGTCAGGTCAGGTGGCGATCCGGCTCCCTCCCTGGTCCCCTCTTCCGTGCTGTGTTCGCAGTGAATGTCGGGCGTAAAATAAAAGATAGATAGATATGTATATATAAAGTCGCTTTTTTTTTAATCTATCTATATATATATATATAATAACATATTTTTTTATACACACACGCACACACACTATATATATATGTGTATATATATATATATATATATATATATATATATATATATATATATATATATATATATATATGTATAGGCTTTCATGTAATGTAAAGTTCATCTTGTTGCCTGATCATCCAGTTACTTCTTTGTAATTTTCAGGTGAGGGAACAGTACCGCAAACTTTTCCAGAGACTACACATACACAGCAAACAGGCATCAGGTGGACCTGCCAGTGGCACTGTTCAAACTGCCTCTCAATTAGTAAGTAAGTATGAGGATCTGAGATTACTTTCACTTCTATATATTTTATCACATGTACAGCAACTAATCCTAACTCTCTTGTTTCCTAGATAAACATGATTGAATTTGCTAATCCTTAAATCAACAGAAATAGTACTTTGACTGAGAAGAAAGACAATTGTGAATAGCTTACAGGGTGGAATCATGATGAAGACTTCTTCTTGTTAACTGAAGATAATATAAAATTTCTACTTCTAACTGTGTTCATTATACTAACTGTAATCACTAAACTCCAATAGATTGTAAGCTTGGGATCAGGGCCTTCTCACCTCTGTCTATTTTACCCAGTTTGTTTATTAGCTTACTATGTTTGTCCCCAATTGTAAAGCGCTAAGGAATATGTTGGCGCTATATAAATAAATGATGGTGTTGATGAAACTCATCACCACTGTTGGTGTTGTTGAGTCATTAATCGAGCCGTAGTTGTAATTTCTTTCTCTTTGTGTGGGGAAATGCATAGTGAACAGGGGAGACTATAAATGTGCCCAATGTACATCACCACTCTGTACCTAGCTGCAACTCCACTTTCAGCTCTAATAACCCAGTGCAAGTGAAGTTGCCTCTCGTTTAATATGCTACATATTCACTTCACAACACCTGTCCCTGCCTTGACTGAATCAAACCTCTTCTCAGGTTCTGACCCTCTGCATTCAAAATGTATCATCATTCCTAGTCTCAGGAATGATTCTCTTGACTCATTCCTAACATCTAGCTACCAACTGTCACAAACTCAGAGTATTTGCTTACTGGTTTTAGCACTACTCACCAAAGTGGCGCGAAGTCTAACGTGTCCCAGGTCTTCGCCAGGAACCCCCGCAAGGGAGTATGGTCTTAGCTGCAGGAGACATGCAGGTCGCGGTCCTCAGAGGGAGCAACCAGTGAAGCGGTATGATGAAACGGTGTCAGGCAGGCTGGGTCAGAACTGAGAGTCAGGATATGCCACAGGGAGAATCCAATATCGTAGTCAGGAGTAGCCGGGTCAGAACCGAGAATCAGGATATGTCACAGGGAGAATCCAATATCGTAGTCAGGAATAGCCGGGTCAGGTATCAGAAGCGCAGGAGAGAATGGTCAACAAGCCGGGTTCAATACACAGGGATCACAGAAGAAGGGTAGTCAGGAGCAAGCCGGGTAATACACAGGAGTCACTAGAGAAATGCACAGGAACGCTGGAGCTAGTTGGGACCTAATACTCTGGCACTCTCCAAGTGCCAGAGTGATCCTTTTCTAGGGCATCTCTAATCAGTGGCGGTGGTGACGCTGAACACCACCGCCGGAACTACTGGAAAGTGTTCCGTTGCCTAGCAACGGAACACGTGACCGCCGACCCGGAAATGCACTCGGTTGCCTAGCGCTCTGCAGCAACAGCAGGCATCCGTCCCTGTGCGACGGACACAGCACGGGGACGGCGCCTGACAGTACCTCCTCCCCTACTTTGTTAGATAGATCTTTGCTCAAGAAACTGTTTTAGTAGCCGTGGGGCGTGAAGATCCTCTTTTTGCACCCATGACCTCTCTTCTGGATTTCTGGATGAGCACTGCCCCAATACCTATAGCGGAAGCATCAACTTCCAGAAAAAAGGGTTCTGATTGATTTGGTTGAGAAAGGACTGGTGAAGACGAAAAGGCTTGCTTTAGGAGGTTAAATGCCTTCAGGGCATCGGAAGGCCAGTCTCTGGGATTGGATGATTTGTGGGTCAGAGCGGTTATTGGGGCAATAATGGAGAAGAACCCCTTGACAAACTGCCTGTATTAGTTGGCGAACCCAACAAATCTTTGAATGACTTTGGTGCCTTGAGGAAGAGGCCAACTGTTAATGGCGGACACCTTTTTTGGATCCATACGTAGTCCTGATCCCAAAACAGTGTATCCAAGGAAAGAGAGTTGTTCAACTTCGAAAATACACTTTTCTAATTTGCAGAAGAGTTGATTAGCTCGTAGTCGGGATAAAACTTCTTTAACGTGAAGGCGATGGGAAGTAATGTCTCGGGAGAAAATTAAGATGTCGTCCAGGTAGACAACTACAGAGTGATGTAAAAGGTCTTGGAAGATCTCATTAACAAAGGATTGAAAGACAGCGTTACTAAGCCCGAAGGGCATAACTAGATATTCGAAATGTCCATCCCGCGTGTTGAACGCTGTCTTCTACTCGTCTCCTTGATGGATGCATACCAAATTATATGCCCCTCGGAGATCTAGTTTGGTGAAGACTCGGGGTCCGCTGATTCTATCAAAAAGGTCCATAATTAAGGGCAAAGGATAGCGATTCTTTATGGTAATTTTATTTAGTTGTCGATGCAGGGACGTAGAGATCCGTCTTTTTTTTTTAACAAAAAAGAACCCTGCTCCGGCCGGAGAGGAAGATTTTCTGATGAACCCTCGGGCTAAGTTTTCAGAGATATATTGTTACTTAGCCTGGGTTTCTGGCAAAGACAGGAGATAAGTATTACCACGAGGAATTTGAATTCCCGGAATTAAATCAATCGGGCAGTCCCAAGGGCGATGAGGTGGAAGAATCTCTGATCTTTGCTTGGAGAAGACGTCCTTGAAGGTTTGGTAGACTGAGGGTAGTGCGGTTGTCTCGGAATTGGTCTGAGTAAGGCAAACGTGGGGACGTGGTGAGAAGATACACTGATTATGGCACTGCGGACCCCAGGAGATAACTTCGGCACGAGCCCAGTCGAATTGTGGTGAGTGGGCCCGAAGCCAGGGAAGACCCAAAATTAAAGGATTGACAGATTGTGGGAACACTAGGAATTGGATCCACTCTTGGTGTAAGGCTCCAATCCGTAACTGAACGGCACTAGTAATGCTGGAGATGGTACCATTGCTGACGTGGTTGCCATCCACAGCTGTTAGCGTTAGCGTCTGAGGAAGGTCCAGAATGGATAACTGGAGCTGTAAGGCAAGAGAGGCCGAGATAAAATTCCCGGCGGCACCAGAATCCATGAAGGCTAGGATCTGCTGGGGTCCCTTAGGACAGTAGTACTGGCATGAGGAACTCGGGATTAGAAGTTGAGTAGGGAGTGCAAACAGTTACTCCTAAGGCGGCCTCCCTCTTACCGTTTAGGAGGGAGCGTTTCCCGGTCTCTTAGGAGAGAGACCTAACACATGTCCGGGCTCCCCGCAATATAGACACAGTCTCTGTTTGAACCGTCTCTCACGCTCCTCGGGCGTCAATTTTGAGCGACCAAGCTGCATTGGTTCCTCCATAGCCGAAATAGGATTCTGAAAGGTAGGTGCCAAGCGAGGAGGGCGTCTTGTGAGAGATCTCTCCAAAGTTCTTTCCCTGAAACGTAGGTCAATCTGGATACACAGGGAGATAAAGGTATCCAGGTCAGAGGGGAGTTCCCTGGTGACTAGCTCATCCTTGATCCGGTCAGTAAGGCCCTGCCAAAAGATAGCGATGAGAGCCTCGTTCTTCCAACGAAGTTCCGAAGCAAGGGTACGAAACTGTACCGAATACTGACATCGAACCTTGTCGAAGATTCAACAGGCTAGAGGCAGCTGAAGAGATCCGACCAGGTTCATCGAAGACCTTACGAAACATCTCAATGAATGCTGCGGAATTCTCTAGTAAAGGATCGTTGCGCTCCCATAACGGTGAAGCCCAGGCCAATGCTTGTCCGCTGAGCAGAGATATCATGAAGGCTACCTTGGTGCGTTCAGATGAGAAGGCAGAGGAGTTGCACTCGAAATGGATTGCGCACTGATTGAGGAAACCTCTGCATCTCTTAGGATCTCCGTCGTACTTCTGCGGGGAAGGAATTCTAAGCACGGTAGGATGAGTCAAGGAGGAAGACGGAGCCACTGGAGCTACTGCGGCAAGAGAAGGAGCAGCGGGAGGTTCCATCAGGGGAGGTTGGACCGCCTGCAGGGAGTCTAGACGAGACATAATCACTTGGACACACTGAAGTAAACGAGCCTGGTCCGCCTCCTGCTGTTCCACCCGGCGGCCCAGGTGGATAAGAAGATCCCGAGCTGAGGGCTCACCTGTTCCATCAGACGTCATGGCCAGAGTATACTGTCGCAAACTCAGAGTATTTGCTTACTGGTTTTAGCACTACTCACCAAAGAGGCGCGGAGTCTAACGTGTCCCAGGTCCTTTTATAGGGCATCTCTAATCAGTGGTGGTGGTGACGCTGAACACCACCTCCGGAACTACTGGGAAGCGTTCCGTTGCCTAGCAACGGAACACGTGACCGCCGACCCGGAAGTGCGCTCGGCAGCAACCGAGCGCTCTGCGCAACAGCAGGCGTCCGTCCCTGTGCGACGGACACAGCACGGGGACGGCGCCTGACACCAACCAATTTATGTACCTCCATTTGCTTTAAACTACTAGGTACAGTAGACTGACCCCTTTTTTAATTTTAACTCCCTTCTAGGCCATCATCTGTCTGGCTTTTCACAGAAACTGCTCACACAAAGGTAGTTAAAAGTACCTACAGTCTTCTGGATCTCTCACCTTCATTTGACACTGTTGACCACCTGTGCTCTGGCAAATGTTTCATTTCCCTGTCATTTGTGGCACTGCAGTTCCCAATGTAATCATATTTGCAAGTACAGTCACTTAGACAACATCTCAAACTATCTTTCAACTATCTGCTCACAATGTCTTAAAGGCAATTAAAGTTAAACATATAAAAACTGTACTAGTTAAATTTCCACCATCACCTTCCCAACCTCTGCTTGAAACAGTCAATGGCACCATCATTCTATCCACTTTCTATCATTCATAATTAAGTGTCACCCTTACTCTGCACTCTCCTTTGTTTCTCAGAAACAGAGAATCTCTGAATTATGTCACTTCAACACCTCCAAAATGTATCTCTTCCTGACCCAATATGCCTCAAAGCTCCTGATCCATGTACTTACAATTTCCCATCTCGATTACTGCAGCCTCCATCTGTGTCTACTGCTGATAACAAGATTATCCCCCTTTCAATCAACTATGAATGGTGATGTTAGTTTTCCATCTGTCCTCATCTGCTGCACGTCTTTGTTAATCCACTCATTGGGTTCCCTTACACAATAGAATCAAATTCAAAGGGCTGGATGTTCAATATAAGTCCCTGACAATTCTTGTTTCACCTATATTTCTGATCCAGCCACTCTCTCTGAAACACCCTCTAAGCTCTTCCAGTGACCTTGTAAAGTCTTCTCCTCTTCTAAAATCATACCATGCACAGATGCAAGAAATCTCTCAGGCAGCTCCCCATCTACGGAATTCTCCGTCAGTTTCTACTCAACTTTCAAAATATTTCAAAAATCCACTTATACTCACTTCTTCACAGATGACTATAACTTTTCCACTGCTCTATAATCACTGCTCGTACATAGAAGATACTGGGGGTATTCAATTGACCGCAAGTTGTTTTTAAGACCGCATTATGTCATTTTAACGCAGTTTTTTTTTATCCTTTTTGAGCGGGTTAACCTTACCAGCGATTCAATTCCATTTTTAACGCTACGTTTTTTTCATGAAACGGTCCTCCCGCGCTCCTGTAGAAGGTCTATTAAAAGTATAGGGTGTGTGAGAGGCAGCCGCGTTAAAAGCGATTCAATTGTTTTTAACGCGGCGCATTAAACAGGCAACAAATATGCTGTTTTATCTCACACCTCTTTGGATGTGATAAAAATAAAAAACCTCTGAAAACTATTTGAAATCATGTAACAATGAGAAAAAAAAAAGAAAAACTATGTTTATCACTAATGCCTAACATGCAAAAGTTGATTTTCTTGTGAAAAAATAAATAAATAAATAAATAAAATAAAAAAATCACTAATGAAATATATTTATGTATGTTTTTGGTACAAATATGTTTGCACTAATGTGTTTTGACATGGTATAGATGATTCTACAGTAAAAAATAGTTAAATTAAAAGATATGCTAAAGAAAGTACTGTAATGTAGATATTATCACTGTGTAGTGCAATCTAATGTATGAAAATGTATGTAAATCCCTTTTTTTGTGTTATACATGACCGTGTTAAAACTCCCCTTCACTCACTCCCCTAAAAACTCGCAAACACAATGATTAACGCGCGGGGGCAGCATTCTCTGTTTTTCAATTGAATTTTCACGCTGCGTTAACTAAAAACAGTCGCTATAGCAGTTAAAAACTCGCGGGTGATTTTTTTTTTTTTTTTTAACGCTGCGGGGAAAAAAAAAACTTGCGGTCAATTCAATACCTCCCACTATAGGGCTGTTTTTATTACATGTGTTCTTCTTTTCATTACTTTAATTACATTGGTACTTGTGCTCTTGTAAATGTTCTTTCCCATATAAAGTGTGGCTTGATAGCTAAAAAGACATTCCATTAAAAATACAGGCAAAAGTTCAAATCCCTCGACCTCTGACAATTAATAATAGCTCTATCACCCCATGCTAAATAAGAAAGCCCTCCCTAAATGTCCATTCTTCATCACTTCACATAAATATCTCATCCTGAATCTGTGCGGAAGAAATGTCCCAATCAGCGCAGGAGGTAACATCCCCCCTCCCGCATCTATATTCTATTTCACTCAGAGCTTCATCATAATCGGACCTTGAGATATGCTTTCCCTAAGCCTTATATACTGCCAGCTGGACCACTCCCCTCTCTAACACTTAAGGTAAGAGAATGGCCCCTTCAAGCAAACCAGGCATCAGATCCTCCACTGTTTTTTATGGGGGGGGGGGCGTTTGTTTTGTTTTGTTTTTTTACTATATTGAACTTTGAGTCTTCAATCCTATGTTCTCTCCCAGGCAGGCTTTCACTATACTGCAAAGGAGTGGTAGTATACATTAGTAATTAGTAGTAGGCAGCAGTATGAAAAAAAACACTTGCTTACAAGCACTAGTACATTTTTTTTATGCATTTATTTATTGTAGTATTGTTTACTTATTTTATTAGTAAATTTTAATTATTGTGTGTGTCGCCTTTAAGCTATATAATATAAAGTAGATTGTGAGTAGAAGTCATAATTTTGAGAGGTTGTTATATAAGATGTAGTATAATAAAATGAACGAAAGATGCCACTTTGTTTTCTCTTTGTAACTTAAAGTTATAAATAGAGATGCTTGAGGTTCACAAATTTGTAACATTTATTTTGTTTTTTGTTTTTATTTGAATTTGTGAAAACTACTGTGGATTTTTCATTTAAGGTTCGCCACTTACAATTAAAATCCATTAACATACATTGGCGGCTGTGTAAACCGGCTCTATCATGTGTAAACCAGCACAGACCTTGATCGACTTTCTTGAATTTAGCTTTGTCTCTTGTTATAAAATGTACAATAAAAATGTGTAAGATGCATTAAAGCATGAATGTTATCTTTACCTGTTATTAATGGAATATTCTTAAAAGAGTATTATTAAAATTATAAAGTGTAGCCAACTGAAAATAATATTATTGTTGAAGAGCTGCAAATGGGTACATGCTCTTCTTGAGCACTACATCGCCACTCAGTGTATACAGATGGACTTCCAGCAAGAAGACAACTGAACCCTGAAAATTGCTGTGCTCTTACTGGAGACAGTACAAGTTACTTTGGTACCAAGGGCAAAGATACAAAATATCATCCCCCCCCCCCGCCTCCATATCACACTTTTTCCATCTAGTAAATTCCCTGCTGCCTAAAGCAAATGGTACTATCTTCAATGGAACAAATGATGTAATTTACAAACCATAAAAAATGTAAACCCGCACAAAATGTTATTATGTGCAAGTGCAAATATTTGTCTGCCCAGTACACAGATATGCCCCCTGTTCCCCATTGATAACTGCCCCCGTAAAAATGCTCTGAATAGCCTTATGCAGAATTGCAGATGAAGATGAATGCATGGTGGAAATAGTCACTTCAAAGTCCTTGTCACGATAGCTTTAGGGCAACCCTCTTCGTAAATTTCAACATTTACATTTGTTCTCTAAAATACTTCTCTGTTTAGTCTAATGTTATACCCTAAGTAAGTTATGAGAGTGAGGAGACATTTAATTGTTTTTATTGCATCAATGGAATTTCTTTCATTGTACTTTAGTAGAATGGTAGGATCATTACATTTGCACCTGGAAGGTGCACTTTGTGTCACACTGAAAGCATAGGCAGAAGTCCAATCTCCACCCTTTTCAAGGACCAGTGCTAATCAAGTCTTTTGCTAGTAGAAAAAAATGCTCTACAATGTTTTCATTTGCTAGATACACAGAGACAATACAGGCACCAGCCATAATGACTCCTGACCTAATGAATGAATTCAACAATAGTTACTGCCTCCCTGACTACCAAACTACCTCTATTTGAGGAGACCAACTGCAAGGTAGATCCTGAAAAGGAGATGGCTGCCACTGATCCTATGTGAAGTCTAATTGCTATATATGATGTTTTGCATGGCAGTACAGATCTACTAAACATCATTATCACAGTAAAACATTTATTATAACAAAATGTAATTATATCACTATAAATATATAATGTATAAAAATAGCAATAAAGATATAAATACACCAGGTAAATTAACAGTTGAGTATTTAATTCCACTAAAATTCATTGTTACATCCAGAGATAAAAATACCAACATAATAAGGAATTAAAAGTTCAAAAAATTATTTTCATGTCGCTAAGATTATTAAAAAGCACCATTCCCTTCTGATGTTACATCCTGTACTGAAAGCAACTCTAAATTCTGGCGCCTCTGATATTTTTTAAACAGCCAACAACCCTTGAAATATTTTGTCTCCAAGATTATTTAAGGTGAAATATTACAAAAAGAATTCTCTAGTACCTGGTAATGTATGGTTGCCGGTCAAGCCATCTGGTAGTTTTAAATATGGGAAATCATACTAAATTACTCAATGACATGTTCCTTTATCGCACATAAAGAGACAATGATTAGCCCTATTATCACCTTATTATATTAAAATTAATATTAAAAAATGTATAAACTGTCAAACTAAGTGCGTGATGTATCGTCTACAACTGTAACTTACAGTATGTGAGTCATACCACACACATCAGATTTACAGCAACACACGAGATCTTAAATTAATAGCAATGGAATTTATCCCTCCCACACGTAGTGGAGGAAGTAGACATCAGAGACTGCTGAGAGGCCATCTGGATTTCTAGTCATAGGACTCACTGAATCAATAGAAATAGATTTCTGACATTTGCGCATTATTCTTTTGTGAGACTGTGACTGGTACCCTTACCATATAGTTAAGAGATAATTATGAGGCGATAGTGAAGATTTTCTATGGACGCTTATCACAGTGATAGAAAATCTTGTATAGCCACAAATAATTTTGAAAGATTTTGCTGGGGTAGCTGAGTGATACTCAGCTCCCTAGCAATACTGTCTGACAGCGGTAAGATAAAACTTACCGCTTTACCAGCCAGTCTTCAGTGCATCTGCTTATACATGTCCCGGCTGTGCCAGATCACACATATATGGTGTAACTGGAAGCTTTGACTTGGGCTTCCAGTTCCACTTTCTACAAAAAAAATTGTTAAAAAATATATAAAAATATTTAAGAGAATAAGACCTTAAGCTGTAATATTTAAATAAAGAAAGCATTTTTTTCTATGGAATAACTTTGTTAGTGCATCCCTGGGATCCTTTTTAAATAGACTTTGCATGGGGAAGCTTTCACCGGGAGAAACCTTTCGCAGGAGCTAACCCTCTGATAGATAAGTAGAAGCCCTCTCTCTGTCGAAAAAAGGGTGTGATTTCGCCAGAGAAATTAGTTTTCTCCTTTTGTTAAATAGACCCCATAAATTGTTCTTTATATTTTACCAGGGTAATCATTATGACATCATTTAATGTAGGTTCCTGTTTTTATGATGGGATATTTAATATGGTAAATTGATGTATTAGATATACTTTCTAGACCGGATGTTACTCCTTTGTGTCTGTGCAGAGCTGGTGCAGCCTAGATGAATAGACTGAGTGGAAATTCAGCCCATGTTCTAAATCGTATGCAATGCTTCATTATCCCCACAGGTTTGTCTCCTGAGTGGCTGTAACTCAATTTGTTTGGATTCAGCAAAGTATCTGTTGCTATATTTTAGTCATTTTACAGTACTATATGTTATATAGATTAATTTATAACAGAGAAGTGAGATTTAAAAATAAATAGAAATACAAATTTCAGGATTTTGCTATAATGAGCCATTGCCTGTAAATAGAATTCAAAATACTGATGCTTTAAATACATTTACACATACATCCAATAATAATAAAGTCTATTGTTTTTTAATCACAATTCAGCACCAATTTACTTAAACTGGCTTGATTGGTGCTGTGATAAATATTTTTGTTACTATGTATGTAAGTTTAAAACATGCACAAAAATATAGACTTACTTTTCCGCTCCTATAAATTGCAGAATATGCCGGCACTTTAAAATGACATCACTTCACATTGCGGCACTGAGATTTCCGTCCAGTCCCCTAGATATCACAAAATAAGGGTTAGGGTTAGGATTAGGGTTAGGGTTAACATTACAGCAAGCCGCCGGTTCCCGCCATTGCTGCTTTGAAACAGGAAATCTCAGTGTTGTCATATGAAGGGATATCATTTACAAGTGCCGGCATATTCTGCAGTCGTAATTTATAGGAGCCGGGTCAGAAATGTTCAGTGTCTGTTTCAAAGTAAGTCTATATTTTTGTTATGTCGCCCTCACTGTATTTGGATTTTTGTTCCGCAGTACTCAGTGTCGCTATTATATCATTCAGAAATACGTACCCCACCTCTATCTCTAATCTAGCAGTACAGAATCAACATTATCTTGTATTTCTACAATACTCTACAGTCGTTAAAACAAATTATTACAGCAATGTACTTTATAAGGACTTTCAGTTACTTACATTTGGGAAGTTCAATTTAAGCCTAGTGTTTCACTCACTGTTTCCATAATAAAATAAATAATAAATCTATGAAGACCTATAGGGAACAAGGCTGCTGTGAGGAGAAATTTCAGCTATTGTTCAAATAGAGAAAGGTCCAAATTTACTCAAACATCTTGGGGCAGCTATAAAAACCTATACACATGGAAAAGATCTGTAATTCATTTTTATAATTTTTCTCGGACAGTTTAAAAAATGAAAGCAAAGATTTGATTGGATATTGTAGGTTACAACAACATTTTCCAGAGCACCAATTTTCATAATAAACCCACATTTGTATTTTCACATGCTGTAATTGTGGAACCACCACGTCCTCAGGTTTGTTAGATGCTGAAATGGAATAGTGAGTAGGAATGTTCATATGAAAAGAATAAGCATAAAAGGTATTTATAAGAGAGTGTTTATCTCTTAATTATATTGACCCAATCTCCAGGAATTCAGTTATTTTCAATTTTTTATAATTTTTTGCACTTGACTTGTTAGATTGAAATTCAATAAATAAATAAAAATAATAACACTACGATACAGTATATCCAGTAATGTCCATATTGTTGTTGAAACAGTGCTGCTCTTGCAGCAATATCATGACTATTTTTTTATTTTGTCCAATTTATTATTTTGATAAATAGTCATATGAATAAAAGCGCCTATTGTATTTATGTTTTAGTACTGGTTACATACTGACATACAGGAAAGGGTGTGGCTAAAACTTCTGAATGTTTAGTTATTTTACCCCCCAGAAATACCATAAATATGAAGGTGCACAACAATGTTAATACAAAATATATATATATTAGCGAATTAACAATTAATTTTGTTTAAGTAAATGTTCCAAGATTTTTCAAAATATAAAAGCAGACACCAAAATGTATATAATTATTTATTCAGTTGACACAAAAAGTAGTTGTAATAAAGGGTAAAATTTCAACATTGAGCACAATCACAGTATCAATGAAAATTAACTATGAATTGCAGTATATGTTTAAGTGGTCAGCCCTATTTTTAAGTATTCTATCATATAAATAATGTGAATAAGGTCGAGTATCTCATATTTATAGTAATTCAGACTATCAGTGACAAATTTAATTGATGGGTGTGTTTCTTTATCCTCTTATAAAGTAGATATGTTGGGACAGTATACTTTATTATTCTGTTCATAGTATAATTATCAATGACTATTAATGTTAACTATAAGAAGTATTCTCAAGGTTATCAAACATATGGAGAATATATAAATTCCTTCACTGAACACCATTATCTTTGAAGATTAGAATTTCCATTGATTTTTTTTCTTTATAAAAGTTTACCGCATTGCAACAATTGTTATTCAAAAAGTAACTGTATATACAGTTTATTAAGCAATAGTATCTTTTCAAGTTTGTTGTAAGTAGAGATGGGCGGGTCCGGTTCTCCGAGAACCGAACCCACCCGAACTTTGGGTATCCGAGTACCGAGCTGAGCAGCTCGGTACTCTCCCGCCCATTCCGAATCCAAATCGAGGCCGAACGTCATTGTGACGTCGTCGGATCTCGGGACTCGGTTCTCGCGATACTTCAACTTTATAAATATACGCCTCCACAGCAATCCATCGCCATTTGACAGAGGGAGAGAGCAGGGTGTAGTCATAGGCTAATTAGAGCAGGGACAGAGAATACCATATTGTTCTTGCAATTGCTCTAACCAAAATCGCTAGTGCAGAGAGGAGGATAGAGGTTTATTATTTTTTCTTCATATTTGGCACTCCCCAGCGCTTTTGGGGTGTCCCCCATAATTGTGCATTAATATTTCTGGCTGTCAAAAGTCATATCTGTCAGCAGTATCTACTAAATAATTTGTAGCACACCTCAGTGTTTTTGGGGTGTCCTCCCTAATTGTGCATTAATATTTCTGGCTGTCAAAAGTCATATCTGTCAGCAGTATCTACTCAATAATTTGTAGCACTCCTCAGTGTTTTTGGGGTGTCCTCCCTAATTGTGCATTAATATTTCTGGCTGTCAAAAGTCATATCTGTCAGCAGTATCTACTCAATAATTTTTAGCACTCCTCAGTGTTTTTGGGGTGTCCTCCCTAATTGTGCATTAATATTTCTGGCTGTCAAAAGTCATATCTGTCAGCAGTATCTACTCAATAATTTTTAGCACTCCTCAGTGTTTTTGGGGTGTCCTCCCTAATTGTGCATTAATATTTCTGGCTGTCAAAAGTCATATCTGTCAGCAGTATCTACTCAATAATTTTTAGCACTCCTCAGTGTTTTTGGGGTGTCCTCCCTAATTGTGCATTAATATTTCTGGCTGTCAAAAGTCATATCTGTCAGCAGTATCTACTCACTAATTTTTAGCACTCCTCAGTGTTTTTGGGGTGTCCTCCCTAATTGTGCATTAATATTTCTGGCTGTCAAAAGTCATATCTGTCAGCAGTATCTACTCACTAATTTTTAGCACTCCTCAGTGTTTTTGGGGTGTCCTCCCTAATTGTGCATTAATATTTCTGGCTGTCAAAAGTCATATCTGTCAGCAGTATCTACTCAATAATTTTTAGCACTCCTCAGTGTTTTTGGGGTGTCCTCCCTAATTGTGCATTAATATTTCTGGCTGTCAAAAGTCATATCTGTCAGCAGTATCTACTCACTAATTTTTAGCACTCCTCAGTGTTTTTGGGGTGTCCTCCCTAATTGTGCATTAATATTTCTGGCTGTCAAAAGTCATATCTGTCAGCAGTATCTACTCACTAATTTTTAGCACTCCTCAGTGTTTTTGGGGTGTCCTCCCTCATTGTGCATTAATATTTCTGGCTGTCAAAAGTCATATCTGTCAGCAGTATCTACTCACTAATTTTTAGCACTCCTCAGTGTTTTTGGGGTGTCCTCCCTAATTGTGCATTATTATTTCTGGCTGTCAAAAGTCATATCTGTCAGCAGTATCTACTCAATAATTTTTAGCACTCCTCAGTGGTTTGCGCTCAGAATGGATTCAAAGCAGTCCACATATGATCTAAATGAGCAACCAGGTTCTGTCACCAGTCCTGATGTTAGTGTTCCCAGTACGTCATCTGGCCAAGGCGATGTCAAACAACAGAGTGTTTTCAAATTAGTGCAAAAAACAAAAACCAAAAAAAAATTTACTGTATTGAAGCGAAAAAGAAGTGTAACTGAGCAAAAGTTAAGTGACGATAAAAAAAAAATTGCAAGCATGCCATTCTACACACGCAGTGGCAAAGAGAGAATGAGGCCTTCATCTTTGGCTATTAGTGGCAGATCCCAAAAAGTTACCCAGGCTACAATTGGTGCACAACTACTGTTACGCGTCAAAGCTGAGCTGCAAGATACCAGTGAGGCATTACAGGAGAATATTTGCTCTGATTCACAAATGACAACAATCCCTGTGGAGAGTCCATCCAACAGTGGGATGTCTAATCGTGAGCATTCTGCTGATGTGTGCCTTAATAGCCCGAGTGTAGCCGGTGATACCCAAATTGAGGATGCCACTTTGGAATTAGAAGAGGATGAGGGGGAGATTTGTGTAGGCGACGAGGGCGCTAATGAGGATGTTGATGAGGATGAGGTTGTTTGTGTAAGTCCTGCACCAGTGGCAGCAGTTCTGGCACGTGACAAGAAAAAGGCCATTGTCATGCCTGGGCATAAAACAAAAAAATCCACTTCTTATGTGTGGAATTATTTCTACCCAAATCCAGACAACAATTGTATAGCCATTTGTAGTGTATGTGAAGCCACAGTCAGTCGAGGGAGGGACCTTAACCATCTTGGAACCTCGTCTATGTTACGCCATTTAACGAGAGTTCATGGCAAAGTGTTGGGAAAAGCTGAAAGTTCTTCCCAAAAGAATACAAGCACTCCCTCATCAGCTAAGACCCTCCGCTCACCGACATACCGACGGCTACAAAATACACCCACCACACCATCCTCATCAATATCCTCAGTAGCGCTCGGAGTTAGCCCGGCATCCCACTTAAGGTTGGATGACTCCGGCACTATTATTGATTCCTCTGAAGAAAGCGTTAGTCCTGCTGCTGCTGTTGCTGCTGCTGGGGGTGAATCGTCATCCCAGAGGCAGGTGAATAAAATGAGCCGTCCTACATTTCAGCAATTAACTGTGAAACAATCATTTGCGAGGGGAAGCAAATATGACAGCAGTCACCCAGTCGCCAAGCGAATCACAGACGCCATGGCTGCAATGTTAGTGTTAGATCTGCGTCCAATCTCCACAATAAACGCAGCTGGTTTTTCACAGTTAATTGAGGTTTTGTGTCCGCGTTACAGAATTCCATCGCGACACCATTTCTCCCGTAAAGCTATTCCACAACTATACCAAAAAGTGTGTAAAAATGTAGAGATTGCGCTGAAAAATGCCATTCTGCCCACTGTTCACTTAACCACAGATATGTGGACAAGTGGAAGTGGCCAAACCAAAGACTATATGACTGTGACAGCCCACTGGGTTGGTCATTCACCTTCACCAGCAGGAACAGCAGCAGCATGTACACCACTACGTAACATTTGTCACAGGCAGGCCACTCTTTGTATCACCGGCTTCACTAACAGGCATACGGCTGACAATTTGTTACGCAAACTGAGAGATGTGATTGATGCATGGCTTATACCACTCGGACTCTCCCCAGGGTATGTCATTTCAGATAACGCCAACAATATAGTGCGAGCATTACAGCTGGGTGATTTCCAACATATTCCCTGTTTTGCTCACACCATCAACTTGGTGGTGCAGAGCTTCCTACGAAATAACCGTGAGGTGCAGGAGATGCTTTCGGTGGCCCGTAAAATTTCAGGCCATTTCAGGCATTCAGCCACAGCATGTAGGAGATTACAGCAGCTCCAAGAGCAGTTTAACTTGCCCTGCCACCAACTTAAGCAAGAGGTGGTAACTCGGTGGAATTCCACCCTGTACATGCTTCAGAGGATGGAGGAACAGCGCAAAGCCATCCAAGCATATTGCACAAGTCATGACATTGGGAAAGGAGGGGGGATGTATTTCACTCTTGCACAGTGGGGAATCCTTTCAGTGCTGTGCAAGGTGCTGAAACCATTTGAAGTTGTGACATGTGAGGTCAGTGCAGACTCTGCTAGTTTGAGCCAAGTCATTCCTTTAATTAGACTATTGGAAAAGCAGCTTGAGAAAATGAAGGAGGAGCTGAAAGCAAGCAATTCAGCAAAGTATGTTGGCCTTGTCGATCAAGTACTTAATTCGCTTCACAATGATCCTCGAGTTATTAAGATCTTGAACTCGGATCAGTACGTTTTGGCCACTGTGCTTGATCCAAGGTTTAAAACCTACATTGAGTCTTTACTTGTAAATGAGCGAGATGTGAACTTTTGCAAGGAGCTATTGCTCAGCAAGTTGGCCGCTGAACTGGGCCTCGGCTTGACGACGTGTCC